>NW_026963058.1:0-22492 GCF_032445375.1 Bacillus rossius redtenbacheri | reverse complement strand
ATTTGCCTGCCTAATTAACTGCTTAATTAAATGCCTAATTACCTGTCTAATTAACTGCCTAATTAACTGCCTAATTGCCTGCCTAATTAACTGCCTAATTAACTGCCTAATTGCCTGCCTAATTGACCGCCTAATTAACTGCCTAATTGCCTGCTTAATTATCTGCCTAATTGCCTGCCTAAATATCTGCTTAATTGCCTGCCTAATTAAATGCCTAATTATTTCCTAATTGCCTGCCTAATTAACTGCCCAATTGCCTGCCTAATTAACTGCCTAATTAACTGCCAAATGCCTGCCTAATTGACCGCCTAATTAACTGCCTAATTGCCTGCTTAATTATCTGCCTAATTGACTGACTAATTATCTGCTTAATTGCCTGCCAATATAACTGCCTAATTAACTGCCCCATTGCCTGCCTAATTAACTGCCTAAGTGCCTGCCTATTTGCCTGCCTAATTAACTGCCTTATTGCCTTCTCATATATCTGCCTAATTGCCTGCCTAATTGATGCTTAATTGCCTGCCTAATTGCCTGCCTAATTATCTGCTTAATTGCCTGCCTAATTACTGCCTAATTAAATGCCTAATTGCCTGTCTAATTAACTGCCTAATTAACTGCCCAATTGCCTGCCTAATTAACTGCCTAATTAACTGCCTAATTGCCTGCAATATTGACTGCCTAATCAACTGCCTAATTGCCTGCTTAATTATCTGCCTAATTGCATGCCTAATTATCTGCTTAATTGCCTGCCTAATTAACTGCCTAATTATCTGCTTAATTGCCTGAATAATTAACTGCCTTAATAACTGCTCAATTGAATGCCTAATTGAATGCCTAATTAACTGCCCAATTGCCTGCCTAATTGACCACCTAATTAACTGCCTAATTGCCTGTCTAATTAACTGCCTAATTAAATGCCCAATTGCCTGCCTAATTAACTGCCTTATTAACTGTTTAATTGCCTGCCTAATTGACCGCCTAATTAACTGCCTAATTGCCTGCCTAATTAACTGCCTAATTAACTGCCTAATTGCCTGCCTAATTAACTGCTTAATTGCCTGCCTAATTATCTGCTTAATTGCCTGCCTAATTAAATGCCTAATTATCTGCTTAATTTCCTGCCTAATTAACTGCACATTTGCCTGCCTAATTAACTGCTTAATTAAATGCCTAATTACCTGTCTAATAAACTGCCTAATTAACTGCCTAATTGCCTGCCTAATTGCCTGTCTAATTGCCTGCCTAATTGCCTGCCTAATTGCCTGCCTAATTAACTGCCTGATGGCCTGCTTAATTATCTGCCTAATTGCCTGCCTTATACTCTGCCTAATTGCCCGCCTAATTAAATACCTAATTAACTGCACAATTGCCTGCCTAATTAACTGCCTAATTAACTGCCTAATTTCCTGCCTAATTGACCTCCTAATAAACAACCTGACTGCCTGCTTAATTATCTGCCTTATTGCCTGCCTAATTAACTGCCTAATTGCCTGCCTAATTGCCTGCCTAATTCTCTACCTAATTAACTGCACAATTGCCTGCCTAATTAACTGACTAATTAAATGCCTATTTGCATGTCTAATTAACTGCCCAATTGCCTGTTTAATTAACTGCCTAATTAACTGCCTAATTGCCTGCCTAATTGACCGCCTAATTAACTGCCTAATTGCCTGCTTAATTATCTGCCTAATTGCCTGCCTAATTATCTGCTTTATTGCCTGCCTAATTAACTGCCTAATTATCTGCCTAATTGCCTTCCTAATTAACTGCCCAATTGCCTGCCTAATTAACTGCATAATTAACTGCCCAATTGCTGGCCTAATTAACCACCTAATTAGGTGCCTAATTGCCTGCCTAATTGCCTGCCTAATTATCTGCCTAATAGCCTGCCTAATTGCCTGCCTTATTACCTGCCAAATTGACTGCCTTCCTAATAAACTGCTTAATTGCCTGCCTAATTGCCTGCCTGCCTAATTGCCTGTCTGCCTAATTGCCTGCCTGCCTAATTGCCTGCCTACCTAATTGCTTGCCTAATTACTACCTAATTGCCTGCCTAAATGCCTGTCAAATTAACTGCCTTATTGCCTGCCTATTTGCCTGCTTAATTGCCTTCCCAATTGCCTGCCTAATTGCCTGTCTAATTAACTGCCTTATTGCCTGCCCAATGGCCTGCCTAATTAACTGCACAATTGCCTGCCTAATTAACTGCCTAATTAAATGCCTAATTGCCTGCCTAATTGACCTTTTAATTAACTGCCTAATTGCCTGCTTAATTATCTGCCTTATTGCCTGCCTAATTATCTGGTTAATTGCCTGCCTAATTAACTGCCTAATTATCTGCTTAATTGCCTGCCTAATTAACTGCCTAATTAACTGCCCAATTGCCTGCCTAATTAACTGCCTAATTAACTGCCCAATTGCCTGCCTAATTGACCGACTAATTAACTGCCTAATTGCCTGCCTAATTGCCTGCCTAATTATCTGCTTAATTGCCTGCCTTTATAACTGCCTAATTAACTGCCCAATTGCCTGCCTAATTAACTGCCCAATTGCCTGCATAATTTACTGCCTAAGTGCCTGCCTAAGTGCCTGCCTAATTGCCTGCCTAATTGCCTGCCTAATTGCCTGCCTAATTAACTGCCTAATTGCCTGCTTAATTATCTGCCTAATTGCCTGCCTAATTATCTGCTTAATTGCCTGCCTAATTAACTGCCTAATTATCTGCTTAATTGCCTGCCTAATTAACAGCCTAATTATCTGCCCAATTGCCTGCTTAATTAACTGCCAAATTGCCTGCTTATTGACCGCTTAATTAACTGCCTAATTGCCTGCTTAATTATCTGCCTAATTGCCTGCCTAATTGCCTGCCTTATTGCCTGCCTAATTATCTGCTTAATTGCCTGCCTATATAACTGCCTAATTAACTGCCCAATTAACTGCTTAATTAACTGTTTAATTGCCTGCCTTATTGACCGCCTAATTAACTGCCTAATTGCCTGCTTAATTATCTGCCTAATTGCCTGCCTAATTAACTGCCTAAATGCCTGCCTAATTGCCTGCCTAATTGCCTGCCTATTTGCCTGCCTAATTGCCTGCCTAATTGCCTGCCTTTTTTAACTGCCTGATTGCCTGCTTAATTATTTGCCTAATTGCCTGCCTATTTAACTGCCTAATTGCCCGCCTAATTAAATACCTAATAAACTGCACAATTGCCTGCCTAATTAACTGCCTAATTAAATGCCTAATTTCCTGTCTAATGAACCGCCTAATTAACTGCCTAATTGCCTGCCTAAATAACTGCCTAATTAACTGCCTAATTCCCTGACAAATTGACCGCCTAATTAACTGCCTAATTGCCTGCCTAATTGTTTTCCAAATAGCCTGCCTAATTGCCTGCCTAATTACCTGCCAAATTGCCTGCTTTCCTAATAAACTGCCTAATTGCCTGCCTAATTGCCTGCCTGCCTAATTGCTTGCCTGCCTAATTGCCTGCATAATTGCCTGCCTAATTGCCTGCCTAATTGACCGCCTAATTAACTGCCTAATTACCTGCTTAATTATCTGCCTAATTGCCTGCCTAATTATCTGCTTAATTGCCTGCCTAATTGCCTGCCTAATTAACTACCTAATTAACTGCACACTTGCCTGCCTAATTAACTGCCTAATTGCCTGTCTAATTAACCGCCTAATTAACTGCCTAATTGCCTGCTTAATTATCTGCCTAATTGCCTGCCTAATTAACTGCCTAATTGACTGCCTAATTGCCAGCCTTATTGCCTGCCTAATTATCTGCCTAATTGCCTGCCTAATTAACTGCCTTATTAACTGCCTAATTGCCTGCCTAATTAACTGCCTAAGTGCCTGCCTAATTAACCGCCTATTTGCCTGCCTAAATGCCTGCCTAATTGCCTGCCTAATTATCTGCTTAATTGCCTGCCTAATAAACTGCCTAATTAACTGCCCAATTTCTTGCTTAATTAACTGCCTAATTAACTGCCCAATTGCCTGCCTAATTAACTGGCTAGTTAACTGCCTAAGTGCCTGCCTAATTGCCTGCTTAATACCCTGCCTAATTAACTGCCTAATTGCCTGTCTAATTATCTGCCTTATTGCCTGCCCAATTACCTGCCTAATTAACTGCCCAATTGCCTGCCTAATTAACTGCCTAATTAACTGCCTAAGTGCCTGCCTAATTGCCTGCCTAATTAACTGCCTAATTGCCTGCCTAATTGCCTGCCTACATGCCTGCCTTAATTATCTGCTTAATTTCCTGCCTAATTAAATTCCTTACTAAATGCCTATTTGCCTGTCTAATTAACTGCCTAATTAACTGCCCAATTGCCTGCCTAATTAACTGCCTAATTAACTGCCTAATTGCCTGCCTTATTGACCGCCTAATTGCCTGCTTAATTATCTGCCTAATTGCCTGCCTATCATCTGCCTAATTGCCTGCCTAATTATCTGCTTAATTGCCTGCCTAATTAAATGCCTAATTATCTGTTTAATTGCCTGCCTAATTAACTGCACATTTGCCTGCCTAATTAACTGCTTAATTAAATGCCTAATTACCTGTCTAATTAACTGCCTAATTGCCTGCCTAATTGCCTGCCTAATTGCCTGCCTAATTGCCTGCCTAATTGCCTGCCTAATTGCCTGCCTTATTGCCTGCCTAATTGCCTGCCTAATTAACTGCCTGATTGCCTGCTTAATTATCTGCCTAATTGCCTGCCTAATTAACTGCCTAATTGCCCGCCTAATTTAATACCTAATTAACTGCACAATTGCCTGCCTAATTAATTGCCTATTTAAATGCCTAATTTCCTGTCTATAAACTGCCTAAATAACTGCCCAATTGCCTGCCTAATTATCTGCCTAATTGCCTGCCTAATTAACTGCCTAATTAACTGCCTAATGTCCTGCCTAATTGACCTCCTAATAAACAACCTGATTGCCTGCTTAATTATCTGCCTTATTGCCTGCCTAATTAACTGCCGAATTGCCTGCCTAATTGCCTGCCTAATTAACTACCTAATTAACTGCACAATTGCCTGCCTAATTAACTGACTAATTAAATGCCTATTTGCATGTCTAATTAACTGCCCAATTGCCTGTTTAATTATCTGCCTAATTAACTGCCTAATTGCCTGCCTAATTGACCGCCTAACTAACTGCCTAATTGCCTGCTTAATTATCTGCCTAATTGCCTGCCTAATTATCTGCTTTATTGCCTGCCTAATTAACTGCCTAATTATCTGCCTAATTGCCTTCCTAATTAACTGTCTACATAACTGCCCAATTGCCTTGTAACCCTTCTTCCTCCTTAATTGGAAGAGGGGTTGCGTCCCCGACTCACTCTGGGCGCGAAGGGAAAAAAAAAATATTAAAACCAGGCATAAAAAGCTAAACAATATAAATTCCCCACACCACTGCCCAGGGGTCAGGCCAAAAAATTCAAAGGATATAATAGTAGAGTAACCATTAAACAAACAAGAGGCAAGACTTTGGACGTATGTTATTAAAAAATAGAAATTTGCAAAAATAATTTTTACTATACATAACCATACAAGCTTAGTTACAAAAGCTGACGTTAATAATGGCAGCATCTTATCCCCATTTGCGATACTAACAATAACCTTTAAAAAATCGTAAAAATATAAATACTGATAACAACAAGTATAAAAATATATAAGGGCGTGAGGCGTGGCCACTATAAAATATCAAAATATACTGACTGCCCTAATACCAAAAATCAAACAAGACAATCAATACAAATATATAAAAAAATCTACAAAAATAATACTGAAGTACAAACAAATTATTTAAATAAAGTTCTTAAACTCTCAATCAACGGTTTAGTCTTTCTTCAGAAGTTCGTGCTAAAGACTTGCCAAAAAAACAAAGTTAATATCCTAGGCGTGCGCTGGCTTCCTGACCTTCCTCAGCAACTCCAGAGTCTAATGCCACGCCGGGCCATAGGTACGAATTCACAAAGGCGTGAACGATGATCAAAAAAAAATTATCTTATTTTTAAGGGAAATGTAGCAAAAAACTCTTCACGTAACATAACTATGTTACCACAGAAGTATTTATCATCTACTTCAAACAAAGTCTTACTTCTTTATTAACTTGCCAATGATTTCATAAAAACGTAGAATGGCCGCACCAACGAAAATCAGACTGCGCATGTATTGCAATATCGATCGCATACTTTTAATAATACTGCACAAGCTGATTATATTAGCTAAAGCCAACTTTAAGTATGCAAATTCCGAAGACAAAGTCTCAAAAAACAAATTGCAAAATGTTCGTTTCTTCCAAACTTATACTTTTATTACAACTACAGGCAAACGGGCGACCTTTTTAAAAAATCCCACACTGGAACAACGTGTGAAACAAATGGGCCTCTTCACCAAACTGGCTAATAAAAAGTTCCGTCCAAATAAAATTTAGTATGGGAAAATACACAGTTCACTAGGTTTGCCAAAAACCAGTGCAGCACCACGAGGGTAAAAATCAAAATCGCGGCCTCTCTTTACCTTGATTTCTTCTGTACCACAGGGCAATCCATTTGCCCTGTCACCCATCGTGGAGCCTCCATCCCAATACTCTTCGTCGCCCGTTGCCGTCCGGCATACCAGTCCGCGCCGTCACATGGCTCTGTCCTCGACGGTCGCTCGGCACAAAATAACTCGGCCCCAGCTGATTTTTTCTTCCCGGCAAGCCGAATGTCTGACGTCATCAGCCAACCGCCGGGCGCTCGCCAAGTGGTATTTACGTGAAACACAATCGATATTCTTAAACTCATAATCGATAGCTACCAAACTGCGTATAACTAATTAACAGAAACAAATATAATTAAAAAAATTTACAGATAAATTAACATTAATTAAAAAAGGCGTAAAAATACGTGAAATAAAAACCATATAAAACTAGAGACCAGCAACAAAAATAAATTACAAGTAAAAATGTGGCCCTGCCGGCCACAGCCTGTCTAATTAACTGCATAATTAACTGCCCAATTGCTGGCCTAATTGACCGCCTAATTAGGTGCCTAATTGCCTGCCTAATTGCCTACCTAATTATCTGCCTAATTGCCTGCTTAATTATCTGCCTAATTGACTGCCTAATTATCTGCTTAATTGCCCGCCTAATTAACTGCCTAATTATCTGCTTAATTGCCTGACTAATTAACTGCCTAATTAACTGCCGAATTGCCTGCCTAATTAACTGCATAATTAACTGACCAATTGCCTGCCTAATTGACCGCCTAATTAACTGCCTAATAGCCTGCTAATTACCTGCCAAATTGCCTGCCTGCCTAATTAACTGCTTAATTGCCTGGTTATTTGCCTGCTGGCCTAATAGCCTGCTTGCCTAATTGCTTGCCTAATAACTGCATAATTGCCTGCAAAATTACCTGCCTAATTGCCTGCCTAATTGCTTGACTAATAAACTGCCTTATTGCCTGCCTTATTGCCTGCTTAATTGCCTGCCTAATTGCCAGCCTAATTTACTTCCTAATTGCCTGCCTAATTGCCTGCCTAATTAACTGCCTAATTGCCTGTTTTATTATGTGCTTAATTGCCTGCCTAATTTACTGCCTAATTGCCTGCCTAATTGCCTGCCTAATTAACTACATAATTAACTGCACAATTGCCTGCCTAATTAACTGCCTAATTAAATGCCTAATTGCCTGTCTAATTAACCGCCTAATTAACTGCCTAATTGCCTGCTTAATTATCTGCCTAATTGCCTGCCTAATTTACTGCTAATTGACTGCCTAATTGCCAGCCTAATTGCCTGCCTAATTATCTGCCTAATTGCCTGCCTAATTAACTGCCTTTTTACTGCCTAATTGCCTGCCTAATTAACTGCCTAAGTGCCTGCCTAATTGCCTGCCTGATTAACTGCCTGATTGCCTTCTCATATATCTGCCTAATTAACTGCCTATTTGCCTGCCTAAATGCCTGCCTAATTGCCTGCCTAATTATCTGCTTAATTGCCTGCCTAATAAACTGCCTAATTAACTGCCCAATTGCCTGCTTAATTAACTGCCTAATTAACTGCCCAATTGCCTGCCTAATTAACTGCCTAGTTAACTGCCTAAGTGCCTGCCTAATTGCCTGCTTAATACCCTGCCTAATTAACTACCTAATTGCCTGTCTAATTATCTGCTTTAATGCCTGCCCAATTACCTGCCTAATTAACTGCCCAATTGCCTGCCTAATTAACTGCCTAATTAACTGCCTAAGTGCCTGCCTAATTGCCTGCCTAATTAACTGCCTAATTGCCTGCCTAATTGCCTGCCTACATGCCTGCCTAATTATCTGCTTAATTTCCTGCCTAATTAACTTCCTTATTAAATGCCTATTTGCCTGTCTAATTAACTGCCTAATTAACTGCCCAATTGCCTGCCTAATTAACTGCCTAATTAACTGCCTAATTGCCTGCCTTATTGACCGCCTAATTGCCTGCTTAATTATCTGCCTAATTGCCTGCCTAATCATCTGCTTAATTGCCTGCCTAATTAACTGCCTAATAGTCTGCTTAATTGCCAGCCTAATTAACTGCCTAATCAACTGCCTAATTGCCTGCCTTATTGACAGCCTAATTAACTGCCTAATTGCCTGCCTAATTGCCTGCCTAATTGCCAGCCTAATTTACTTCTAATTGCCTGCCTAATTGCCTGCCTAATTAACTGCCTAATTGCCTGCATTATTATGTGCCTAATTGCCTGCCTAATTAACTGCCCAATTGCCTGCCTAATTGACTGCTTAATTAACTGCCTAATTGCCTGCTTAATTATCTGCCTAATTGCCTGCCTAATTGCCTGCCTAATTAAGTGCCTGATTGCCTGCTTAATTATCTGCCTAATTGCCTGCCTAATTAACTGCCTAATTGCCCGCCTAATTAAATACCTAATTAACTGCATAATTGCCTGCCTAATTAACTGCCTAATTAAATGCCTAATTTCCTGTCTAATTAACCCCCTAATTAACCGCCTAATTGCCTGCCTAATTAATTGCCTAATTAACTGCCTAATTCTCTGACAAAATGACCGCCTAATTAACTGCCTAATTGCCTGCCTTATTGTATGCCTAATAGCCTGCCTAATTGACTGCCTAATTGACTGCCTAATTACCTGCCTAATTACCAGCTTAATTATCTGCCTAATTGCCTGCCTAATTATCTGCTTAATTGCCTGCCACATTAACTGCTTAATTATATGCCTAATTGCCTGCCTAATTACCTGCCAAATTGCCTGCTTGCCTAATAAACTGCTTAATTGCCTGCCTAATTGCCTGCCTTCCTAATTGCCTGCCTGCCTAATTGCCTGCCTAATTGCCTGCCTAATTGACTGCCTAATTGACTGCCTAATTACCTGCCTAAATACCAGCTTAATTATCTGCCTAATTGCCTGCCTAATTATCTGCTTAATTGCCTGCCACATTAACTGCTTAATTATATGCCTAATTGCCTGCCTAATTGCCTGCCTAAATTACTACCTAATAAACTGCACAATTGCCTGCCTAATTAAATGCCTAATTAAATGCCTAATTGCCTTTTTAATTAACCGCCTAATTAACCATCTAATTGCCTGCCTAATAAACTGCCTAATTAACTGACTAATTGCCTGCCTAATTGACCGCCTAATTAACTGCCTAATTGCCTGCTTAATTATCTGCCTAATTGCCTGCCTAATTATCTGCTTAATTGCCTGCCTAATTAAATGCCTAATTATCTGCTGAATTGCCTGCCTAATTAACTGCCCAATTGCCTGCCTAATTAACTGCCTAATTAACTGCCAAATGCATGCCTAATTGACCGCCTAATTAACTGCCTAATTGCCTGCTTAATTATCTGCCTAATTGACTGCCAAATTATCTGCTTAATTGCCTGCCTAATTAACTGCCTAATTAACTGCCCAATTGCGTGCCTAATTAACTGCCTAATTAACTGACCAATTGCCTGCCTAATTGACCGCCTAATTAACTGCCTAATAGCCTGCCTAATTACCTGCCAAATTGCCTGCCTGCCTAATTAACTGCTTAATTGCCTGCTTATTTGCCTGCTTGCCTAATTGCCTGCTTGCCTAATTGCTTGCCTAATAACTGCATAATTGCCTGCTAAATTACCTGCCTAATTGCCTGCCTAATTGCTTGACTAATAAACTGCCTTATTGCCTGCCTTATTGCCTGCTTAATTGCCTGCCTAATTGCCAGCCTAATTTACTTTCTAATTGCCTGCCTAATTGCCTGCCTAATTAACTGCCTAATTGCCTGTTTTATTATGTGCCTAATTGCCTGCCTAATTAACTGCCTAAGTGCCTGCCTAATTGCCTGCCTAATTAACTGCCTGATTGCCTGCTTAATTATCTGCCTAATTGCCTGCAAATTAACTGCCTAGTTGCCTGCCTAATTGCCTGCTTAATTAATTACCTAATTAACTGCACACTTGCCTGCCTAATTAACGGCCTAATTAAATGCCTAATTGCCTGCCTAATTAACTGCCTAATTGCCTGCTTAATTATCTGCCTATGTGCCTGCCTAATTATCTGCTTTATTGCCTGCCTAATTAAATGCCTAAATATCTGCCTAATTGCCTTCCTAATTAACTGCCTAATTAACTGCCCAATTGCCTGGCTAATTAACTGCATAATTAACTTCCCCATTGCCGGCCTAATTGACCGCCTAATTAGGTGCCTAATTGCCTGCCTAATTGCCTGCCTAATTATCTGCCTAATAGCCTGCCTAATTGCCTGCCTTATTACCTGCCAAATTGACTGCCTTCCTAATAAACTGCTTAATTGCCTGCCTAATTGCCTGCCTGCCTAATTGCCTGTCTGCCTAATTGCCTGCCTGCCTAATTGCCTGCCTGCCTAATTGCTTGCCTAATTACTACCTAATTACCTGCCTAAATGCCTGTCAAATTAACTGCCTTATTGCCTGCCTATTTGCCTGCTTAATTGCCTTCCCAATTGCCTGCCTAATTGCCTGTCTAATTAACTGTCTTATTGCCTGCCCAATGGCCTGCCTAATTAACTGCACAATTTCCTGCCTAATTAACTGCCTAATTAAATGCCTAATTGCCTGCTTAATTATCTGCCTAATTGCCTGAATAATTATATTGTTAATTGCCTGCCTAATTAACTGCCTAATTATCTGCTTAATTGCCTGCCTAATTAACTGCCTAATTAACTGCCCAATTTCCTGCCTAATTAACTGCCTAATTAACTGCCCAATTGCCTGCCTAATTGACCGCTTAATTAACTGCCTAATTGCCTGCTTAATTATCTGCCTAATTGCCTGCCTAAATATCTGCTTAATTGCTGGCCTAATTAACTGCCTAATTATCTGCTTAATTGCCTGCCTAATTAAGTGCCTAATTAACTGCCCAATTGCCTGCCTAATTAACTGCTAATTAACTGCCTAATTAACTGCCAAATTGCCTGCCTAATTCACTGCCTTATTAACTGCTTAAGTGTCTGCCTAATTGCCTGCCTAATTAACTGCCTGATTGCCTGCTTAATAATCTGCCTTATTGCCTGCCTAATTAAATGCCTAATTGCCTGTCTAATAAACCGCCTAATTAACTGGCTAATTGCCTGCCTAATTAACTGCCTAATTAACTTCCTAATTGCCTGCCTAATAACCGCCTAATTAACTGCCTAAATGCCTGCTTAATTATCTGCCTAATTGCCTGCCTAATCATCTGCTTAATTAACTGCCTAATTAACTGCCTAATTATATGCTTAATTGCCTGCCTAATTAACTGCCTAATTAACTGACCAATTGCCTGCCTAATTGACCGCCTAATTAACTGCCTAATAGCCTGCCTAATTACCTACCAAATAGCCTGCCTGCCTAATTAACTGCTTAATTGCCTGCTTTTTTGCCTGCTTGCCTAATTGCCTGCTTGCCTAATTGCTTGCCTAATAAATGCATAATTGCCTGCTTAATTACCTGCCTAATTGCCTGCCTAATTGCTTGACTAATAAACTGCCTTATTGCCTGCCTTATTGCCTGCTTAATTGCCTGCCAAATTGCCAGCCTAATTTACTTCCTAATTGCCTGCCAAATTGCCTGCCTGATTAACTGCCTGATTGCCTTCTCATATATCTGCCTAATTGCCTGCCTAATTAACCGCCTATTTGCCTGCCTAAATGCCTGCCTAATTAACTACCTAATTAACTGCACACTTGCCTGCCTAATTAACTGCCTAATTGCCTGTCTAATTAACCGCCTAATTATCTGCCTAATTGCCTGCTTAATTATCTGCCTAATTGCCTGCCTAATTAAATGCCTAATTGACTGCCTAATTGCCAGCCTAATTAACTACCTAATTAACTGCACACTTGCCTGCCTAATTAACTGCCTAATTGCCTGTCTAATTAACCGCCTAATTAACTGCCTAATTGCCTGCTTAATTATCTGCCTAATTAACTGCCTAATTAAATGTCTAATTGCCTGCCTAATTGACCTTTTAATTAACTGCCTAATTGCCTGTTTTATTATGTGCCTAATTGCCTGCCTAATTAACTGCCTAATTGCCTGCCTTATTGCCTGCCTAATTAACTACCTAATTAACTGCACACTTGCCTGCCTAATTAACTGCCTAATTGCCTGTCTAATTAACCGCCTAATTAACTGCCTAATTGCCTGCTTAATTATCTGCCTAATTGCCTGCCTAATTAACTGCCTAATTGACTGCCTAATTGCCAGCCTTATTGCCTGCCTAATTATCTGCCTAATTGCCTGCCTAATTAACTGCCTTATTAACTGCCTAATTGCCTGCCTAATTAACTGCCTAAGTGCCTGCCGAATTGCCTGCCTGATTAACTGCCTGATTGCCTTCTCATATATCTGCCTAATTGCCTGCCTAATTAACCGCCTATTTGCCTGCCTAAATGCCTGCCTAATTGCCTGCCTAATTATCTGCTTAATTGCCTGCCTAATAAACTGCCTAATTAACTGCCCAATTTCTTGCTTAATTAACTGCCTAATTAACTGCCCAATTGCCTGCCTAATTAACTGGCTAGTTAACTGCCTAAGTGCCTGCCTAATTGCCTGCTTAATACCCTGCCTAATTAACTGCCTAATTGCCTGTCTATTTATCTGCCTTATTGCCTGCCCAATTACCTGCCTAATTAATTGCCCAATTGCCTGCCTAATTAATTGCCTAATTAACTGCCTAAGTGCCTGCCTAATTGCCTGCCTCATTAACTGCCTAATTGCCTGCCTAATTGCCTGCCTACATGCCTGCCTAATTATCTGCTTAATTTCCTGCCTAATTAAATTCCTTATTAAATGCCTATTTGCCTGTCTAATTAACTGCCTAATTAACTGCCCAATTGCCTGCCTAATTAACTGCCTAATTAACTGCCTAATTGCCTGCCTTATTGACCGCCTAATTGCCTGCTTAATTATCTGCCTAATTGCCTGCCTATCATCTGCTTAATTGCCTGCCTAATTAACTGCCTAATAGTCTGCTTAATTGCCAGCCTAATTAACTGCCTAATTAACTGACTTATTAACTGCCTAATTGCCTGTCTAATTAACTGCCTAATTAACTGCCCAATTGCCTGCCTAATTAACTGCCTAATTAACTGTTTAATTGCCCGCCTAATTAAATACCTAATTAACTGCATAATTGCCTGCCTAATTAACTGCCTAATTGCCTGCCTAATTGCCTGCCTAATAAACTGCTTAATTGCCTGCCTAATTATCTGCTTAATTGCCTGCCTAATTAAATGCCTAATTATCTGCTTAATTGCCTGCCTAATTAACTGCACATTTGCCTGCCTAATTAACTGCTTAATTAAATGCCTAATTACCTGTCTAATTAACTGCCTAATTAACTGCCTAATTGCCTGCCTAATTGCCTGCCTAATTGCCTGCCTAATTGCCTGCCTTATTGCCTGCCTAATTGCCTGCCTAATTAACTGCCTGATTGCCTGCTTAATTATCTGCCTAATTGCCTGCCTAATTAACTGCCTAATTGCCCGCCTAATTTAATACCTAATTAACTGCACAATTGCCTGCCTAATTAATTGCCTATTTAAATGCCTAATTTCCTGTCTATAAACTGCCTAATTAACTGCCCAATTGCCTGCCTAATTATCTGCCTAATTGCCTGCCTAATTAACTGCCTAATTAACTGCCTAATTTCCTGCCTAATTGACCTCCTAATAAACAACCTGATTGCCTGCTTAATTATCTGCCTTATTGCCTGCCTAATTAACTGCCTAATTGCCTGCCTAATTGCCTGCCTAATTAACTACCTAATTAACTGCACAATTGCCTGCCTAATTAACTGACTAATTAAATGCCTATTTGCATGTCTAATTAACTGTCCAATTGCCTGTTTAATTAACTGCCTAATTAACTGCCTAATTGCCTGCCTAATTGACTGCCTAACTAACTGCCTAATTGCCTGCTTAATTATCTGCCTAATTGCCTGCCTAATTATCTGCTTTATTGTCTGCCTAATTAACTGCCTAATTATCTGCCTAATTGCCTTCCTAATTAACTGCCTACATAACTGCCCAATTGCCTTGTAACCCTTCTTCCTCCTTAATTGGAAGAGGGGTTGCGTCCCCGACTCACTCTGGGCGCGAAGGGAAAAAAAAAATATTAAAACCAGGCATAAAAAGCTAAACAATATAAATTCCCCACACCACTGCCCAGGGGTCAGGCCAAAAAATTCAAAGGATATAATAGTAGAGTAACCATTAAACAAACAAGAGGCAAGACTTTGGACGTATGTTATTAAAAAATAGAAATTTGCAAAAATAATTTTTACTATACATAACCATACAAGCTTAGTTACAAAAGCTGACGTTAATAATGGCAGCATCTTATCCCCATTTGCGATACTAACAATAACCTTTAAAAAATCGTAAAAATATAAATACTGATAACAACAAGTATAAAAATATATAAGGGCGTGAGGCGTGGCCACTATAAAATATCAAAATATACTGACTGCCCTAATACCAAAAATCAAACAAGACAATCAATACAAATATATAAAAAAATCTACAAAAATAATACTGAAGTACAAACCAATTATTTAAATAAAGTTCTTAAACTCTCAATCAACGGTTTAGTCTTTCTTCAGAAGTTCGTTGCTAAAGACTTGCCAAAAAAACAAAGTTAATATCCTAGGCGTGCGCTGGCTTCCTGACCTTCCTCACCAACTCCAGAGTCTAATGCCACGCCGGGCCATAGGTACGAATTCACAAAGGCGTGAACGATGATCAAAAAAAAATTATCTTATTTTTAAGGGAAATGTAGCAAAAAACTCTTCACGTAACATAACTATGTTACCACAGAAGTATTTATCATCTACTTCAAACAAAGTCTTACTTCTTTATTAACTTGCCAATGATTTCATAAAAACGTAGAATGGCCGCACCAACGAAAATCAGACTGCGCATGTATTGCAATATCGATCGCATACTTTTAATAATACTGCACAAGCTGATTATATTAGCTAAAGCCAACTTTAAGTATGCAAATTCCGAAGACAAAGTCTCAAAAAACAAATTGCAAAATGTTCGTTTCTTCCAAACTTATACTTTTATTACAACTACAGGCAAACGGGCGACCTTTTTAAAAAATCCCACACTGGAACAACGTGTGAAACAAATGGGCCTCTTCACCAAACTGGCTAATAAAAAGTTCCGTCCAAATAAAATTTTGTATGGGAAAATACACAGTTCACTAGGTTTGCCAAAAACCAGTGCAGCACCACGAGGGTAAAAATCAAAATCGCGGCCTCTCTTTACCTTGATTTCTTCTGTACCACAGGGCAATCCATTTGCCCTGTCACCCATCGTGGAGCCTCCATCCCAATACTCTTCGTCGCCCGTTGCCGTCCGGCATACCAGTCCGCGCCGTCACATGGCTCTGTCCTCGACGGTCGCTCGGCACAAACTAACTCGGCCCCAGCTGATTTTTTCTTCCCGGCAAGCCGAATGTCTGACGTCATCAGCCAACCGCCGGGCGCTCGCCAAGTGGTATTTACGTGAAACACAATCGATATTCTTAAACTCATAATCGATAGCTACCAAACTGCGTATAACTAATTAACAGAAACAAATATAATTAAAAAAATTTACAGATAAATTAACATTAATTAAAAAAGGCGTAAAAATACGTGAAATAAAAACCATATAAAACTAGAGACCAGCAACAAAAATAAATTACAAGTAAAAATGTGGCCCTGCCGGCCACAGCCTGTCTAATTAACTGCATAATTAACTGCCCAATTGCTGGCCTAATTGACCGCCTAATTATCTGCCTAATAGCCTGCCTAATTGCCTGCCTTATTACCTGCCAAATTGACTGCCTTCCTAATAAACTGCTTAATAGCCTGCCTAATTGCCTGCCTGCCTAATTGCATGTCTGCCTAATTGCCTGCCTGCCTAATTGCCTGCCTGCCTAATTGCTTGCCTAATTACTACCTAATTGCCTGCCTAAATGCCTGTCAAATTAACTGCCTGATTGCCTGCCTATTTGCCTGCTTAATTGCCTTCCCAATTGCCTGCTTAATTGCCTGTCTAATTAACTGCCTTATTGCCTGCCCAATGGCCTGCCTAATTAACTGCACAATTGCCTGCCTAATTAACTGCCTAATTAAATGCCTAATTGCCTGCCTAATTGACCTTTTAATTAACTGCCTAATTGCCTGCTTAATTATCTGCCTAATTGCCTGCCTAATTATCTGGTTAATTGCCTGCCTAATTAACTGCCTAATTGTCTGCTTAATTGCCTGCCTAATTAACTGCCTAATTAACTGCCCAATTGCCTGCCTAATTAACTGCCTAATTAACTGCCCAATTGCCTGCCTAATTGACTGCCTAATTAACTGCTAATTGCCTGCCTAGTTGCCTGCCTAATTATCTGCTTAATTGCCTGCCTATATAACTGCCTAATTAACTGCCCAATTGCCTGCCTAATTAACTGCCCAATTGCCTGCCTAATTACCTGCCTAAGTGCCTGCCTAAGTGCCTGCCTAATTGCCTGCCTAATTGCCTGCCTAATTGCCTGCCTAATTAACTGCCTAATTGCCTGCTTAATTATCTGCCTAATTGCCTGCCTAATTATCTGCTTAATTGCCTGCCTAATTAACTGCCTAATTATCTGCTTAATTGCCTGCCTAATTAACAGCCTAATTATCTGCCCAATTGCCTGCATAATTAACTGCCCAATTGCCTGCCTAATTGACCGCATAATTGACTGCCTAATTGCCTGCTTAATTATCTGCCTAATTGCCTGCCTAATTGCCTGCCTTATTGCCTGCCTAATTATCTGCTTAATTGCCTGCCTATATAACTGCCTAATTAACTGCCCAATTAACTACCTAAAAACTGTTTAATTGCCTGCCTAATTGACCGCCTAATTAACTGCCTAATTGCCTGCTTAATTATCTGCTTAATTGCCTGCCTAATTGCCTGCCTAATTGCCTGCCTAATTGCCTGCCTTTTTAACTGCCTGATTGCCTGCTTAATTATCTGCCTAATTGCCTGCCTATTTAACTGCCTAATTGCCCGCCTAATTAAATGCCTAATTTCCTGTCTAATTAACCGCCTAATTAACTGCCTAATTGCCTGCCTAATTAACTGCCTAATTAACTGCCTAATTCCCTGACAAATTGACCGCCTAATTAACTGCCTAATTGCCTGCCTAATTGTTTTCCAAATAGCCTGCCTAATTGCCTGCCTAATTACCTGCCAAATTGCCTGCTTTCCTAATAAACTGCTTAATTGCCTACCTGCCTAATTGCCTGCCTGCCTAATTGCCTGCCTAATTGCCTGCCTAATTGCCTGCCTAATTGACCGCCTAATTAACTGCCTAATTACCTGCTTAATTATCTGCCTAATTGCCTGCCTAATTATCTGCTTAATTGCCTGCCTAATTAACTGCTTAATTATAGGCCTAATTGCCTGCCTAATTGCCTGCCTAAATTACTACCTAATTAACTGCACAATTGCTTGCCTAATTAAATGCCTAATTAAATGCCTAATTGCCTGTCTAATTAACCGCCTTATTGACCGTCTAATTGCCTGCCTAATAAACTGCATAATTAACTGATTAATTGCCTGCCTAATTGACCGCCTAATTAACTGGCTAATTGCCTGCTTAATTATCTGCCTAATTGCCTGCCTTATTATTTGCTTAATTGCCTGCCTAATTAACTGCCTAATTAAATGCCCAATTGCCTGCCTAATTAACTGCATAATTAACTGCCAAATTTCCTGCCTAATTCACTGCCTAATTAACTGCTTAAGTGTCTGCCTTATTGCCTGCCTAATTAACTGCCTGATTGCCTGCTTAATTATCTGCCTTATTGCCTGCCTAATTAAATGCCTAATTGCCTTCCTAATTGCCTGCCTTATTAACTACCTTATTAAATGCACAATTGCCTGCCTAATTAACTGCCTAATTAAATGCCTATTTGCCTGTCTAATTAACCGCCTAATTAACTGCCTAATTGCCTGCCTAATTAACTGCCTAATTAACTGCCTAATTGCCTGCCTAATAACCGCCTAAGTAACTGCCTAATTGCCTGCTTAACTATCTGCCTAATAGCCTGCCTAATTACCTGCCAAATAGCCTGCCTGCCTAATTAACTGCTTAATTGCCTGCTGATTTGCCTGCTTGCCTAATTGCCTGCTTGCCTAATTGCTTGCCTAATAACTGCATAATTGCCTGCTAAATTACCTAACTAATTGCCTGCCTAATTGCTTGACTAATAAACTGCCTTATTGCCTGCCTTATTGCCTGCTTAATTGCCTGCCTAATTGCCTGCCTAATTAACTACCTAATTAACTGCACACTTGCCTGCCTAATTAACTGCCTAATTAAATGCCTAATTGCCTGTCTAATTAACCGCCTAATTAACTGCCTAATTGCCTGCATAATTATCTGCCTAATTGCCTGCCTAATTAACTGCCTAATTGACTGCCTAATTGCCAGCCTAATTGCCTGCCTAATTATCTGCCTAATTGCCTGCCTAATTAACTGCCTTATTAACTGCCTAATTGCCTGCCTAATTAACTGCCTAAGTGCCTGCCTTATTGCCTGCCTGATTAACTGCCTGATTGCCTTCTCATATATCTGCCTAATTGCCTGCCTAATTAACTGCCTATTTGCCTGCCTAAATGCCTGCCTAATTGCCTGCCTAATTATCTGCTTAATTGCCTGCCTAATAAACTGCCTAATTAACTGCCCAATTGCTTGCTTAATTAACTGCCTAATTAACTGCCCAATTGCCTGCCTAATTAACTGCCTAGTTAACTGCCTAAGTGCCTGCCTAATTGCCAGCTTAATACCCTGCCTAATTAACTGCCTATTTGCCTGTCTAATTAACTGCCTAATTAACTGCCCAATTGCTTGCCTAATTAACTGCCTAATTAACTGCCTAATTGCCTGCCTTATTGACCGCCTAATTGCCTGCTTAATTATCTGCCTAATTGCCTGCCTAATCATCTGCTTAATTGCCTGCCTAATTAACTGCCTAATAGTCTGCTTAATTGCCAGCCTAATTAACTGCCTAATTAACTGCCTAATTGCCTGCCTAATTGCCTGCCTAATTGACCGCCTAATTAACTGCCTAATTGCCTGCCTAATTGACCGCCTAATTAACTGCCTAATTGTCTGCTTAATTATCTGCCTAATTGCCTTCCTAATTATCTGCTTAATTGCCTGCCCAATTAAATGCCTAATTATCTGCTTAATTGCCTGCCTAATTAACTGCCCAATTGCCTGTCTAATTAACTGCCTAATTAACTGCCAAATGCCTGCCTTATTGACCGCCTAATTAACTGCCTAATTGCCTGCTTAATTATCTGCATAATTGACTGCCAAATGATCTGCTTAATTGCCTGCCTAATGAACTGCCTAACTATCTGCCTAATTGCCTGCCTAATTAACTGCCTAATTAACTTCCCAATTGCCTGCCTAATTAACTGCTTAATTAACTGACCAATTGCCTGCCTAATTGACCGCCTAATTAACTGCCTAATAGCCTGCCTAATTACCTGCCAAATTGCCTGCCTAATTAACTGCTTAATTGCCTGCATATTTGCCTGCTTGCCTAATTGCCTGCTTGCCTTATTGCTTGCCTAAAAACTGCATAATTGCCTGCTATATTAACTGCCTAATTGCCTGCCTAATTGCTTGACTAATAAACTGCCTTATTGCCTGCCTTATTGCCTGCTTTATTTCCTGCCTAATTGCCAGCCTAATTTACTTCCTAATTGCCTGCCTAATTAACTGCCTAATTGCCTGCCTTATTATGTGCCTAATTGCCTGCCTAATTAACTGCCTAAGTGCCTGCCTAATTGCCTGCCTAATTAACTGCCAAATTGCCTGCCTAATTGACCGCTTAATTAACTGCCTAATTGCCTGATTAATTATCTGCCTAATTACCTGCCTAATTGACTGCCTAATTGCCTGCCTTATTAACTACCTTATTAAATGCACAATTGCCTGCCTAATTAACTGCCTAATTAAATGCCTATTTGCCTGTCTAATTAACCGCCTAATTAACTGCCTAATTGCCTGCCTAATTAACTGCCTAATTAACTGCCTAATTGCCTGCCTAATAACCGCCTAATTAACTGCCTAATTGCCTGCTTAACTATCTGCCTAATAGCCTGCCTAATCATCTGCTTAATTGCCTGCCTAATTAACTGCCTAATTATATGCTTAATTGCCTGCCTAATTAACTGCCTAATTAACTGAGCAATTGCCTGCCTAATTGACCGCCTAATTAACTGCCTAATAGCCTGCCTAATTACCTGCCAAATAGCCTGCCTGCCTAATTAACTGCTTAATTGCCTGCTGATTTGCCTGCTTGCCTAATTGCCTGCTTGCCTAATTGCTTGCCTAATAACTGCATAATTGCCTGCTAAATTACCTAACTAATTGCCTGCCTAATTGCTTGACTAATAAACTGCCTTATTGCCTGCCTTATTGCCTGCTTAATTGCCTGCCTAATTGCCAGCCTAATTTACTTCCTAATTGCCTGCCAAATTGCCTGCCTAATTAACTGCCTAATTGCCTGTTTTATTATGTGCCTAATTGCCTGCCTAATTAACTGCCTAATTGCCTGCCAAATTGCCTGCCTAAATAACTACCTAATTAACTGCACACTTGCCTGCCTAATTAACTGCCTAATTAAATGCCTAATTGCCTGTCTAATTAACCGCCTAATTAACTGCCTAATTGCCTGCATAATTATCTGCCTAATTGCCTCCTAATTAACTGCCTAATTGACTGCCTAATTGCCAGCCTAATTGCCTGCCTAATTATCTGCCTAATTGCCTGCCTAATTAACTGCCTTATTAACTGCCTAATTGCCTGCCTAATTAACTGCCTAAGTGCCTGCCTTATTGCCTGCCTGATTAACTGCCTGATTGCCTTCTCATATATCTGCCTAATTGCCTGCCTAATTAACTGCCTATTTGCCTGCCTAAATGCCTGCCTAATTGCCTGCCTAATTATCTGCTTAATTGCCTGCCTAATAAACTGCCTAATTAACTGCCCAATTGCTTGCTTAATTAACTGCCTAATTAACTGCCCAATTGCCTGCCTAATTAACTGCCTAGTTAACTGCCTAAGTGCCTGCCTAATTGCCAGCTTAATACCCTGCCTAATTAACTGCCTATTTGCCTGTCTAATTAACTGCCTAATTAACTGCCCAATTGCTTGCCTAATTAACTGCCTAATTAACTGCCTAATTGCCTGCCTTATTGACCGCCTAATTGCCTGCTTAATTATCTGCCTAATTGCCTGCCTAATCATCTGCTTAATTGCCTGCCTAATTAACTGCCTAATAGTCTGCTTAATTGCCAGCCTAATTAACTGTCTAATTAACTGCCTAATTGCCTGCCTAATTGCCTGCCTAATTGACCGCCTAATTAACTGCCTAATTGCCTGCCTAATTGACCGCCTAATTAACTGCCTAATTGTCTGCTTATTTATCTGCCTAATTGCCTTCCTAATTATCTGCTTAATTGCCTGCCCAATTAAATGCCTAATTATCTGCTTAATTGCCTGCCTAATTAACTGCCCAATTGCCTGTCTAATTAACTGCCTAATTAACTGCCAAATGCCTGCCTTATTGACCGCCTAATTAACTGCCTAATTGCCTGCTTAATTATCTGCATAATTGACTGCCAAATGATCTGCTTAATTGCCTGCCTAATTAACTGCCTAACTATCTGCCTAATTGCCTGCCTAATTAACTGCCTAATTAACTTCCCAATTGCCTGCCTAATTAACTGCTTAATTAACTGACCAATTGCCTGCCTAATTGACCGCCTAATTAACTGCCTAATAGCCTGCCTAATTACCTGCCAAATTGCCTGCCTGCCTAATTAACTGCTTAATTGCCTGCATATTTGCCTGCTTGCCTAATTGCCTGCTTGCCTTATTGCTTGCCTAAAAACTGCATAATTGCCTGCTATATTAACTGCCTA
>NW_026963057.1:0-22512 GCF_032445375.1 Bacillus rossius redtenbacheri | reverse complement strand
GGCTATTAGGCATACAATAAGGCAGGCAATTAGGCAGTTAATTAGGCGGTCATTTTGTCAGGGAATTAGGCAGTTAATTAGGCAGTTAATTAGGCAGGCAATTAGGTGGTTAATTAGGCGGTTAATTAGACAGGAAATTAGGCATTTAATTAGGCAGTTAATTAGGCAGGCAATTATGCAGTTAGTTAGGTATTTAATTAGGCGGGCAATTAGGCAGTTAATTAGGCAGGCAATTAGGTAGGCAATTAGGGAGGCAATTTGGCAGGCATTTAGGCAGGCAATTAGGCAGGCAATTAGGCAGTTAATTAGGCAGTGAATTAGAAAGGTAATTAGGTATTTAATTAAGCAGTTAATTAGGCAGGCAAATGTGCAGTTAATTAGGCAGGCAATTGGGCAGTTAATTAGGCAGTTAATTAGGCAGGCAATTAGGCAGTTAATTAGGCGGTCAATTAGGCAGGCAATTAAACAGTTAATTAGGCAGTTAATTAGGCAGGCAATTGGGAAGTTAATTAGGCAGTTAATTAGACAGGCAATTAGGCAGTTAATTAGGTGGTCAATTAGGCAGGCAATTGGGCAGTTAATTAGGCAGTTAATTAGGCAGGCATTTGAGCAGTTATTAAGGCAGTTAATTATTCAGGCAATTAAGCAGATAATTAGGCAGTTAATTAGGCAGGCAATTAAGCAGATAATTAGGCAGGCAATTAGGCAGAAAATTAAGCAGGCAATTAGGCAGTTGATTAGGCAGTCAATATGGCAGGCAATTAGGCAGTTAATTAGGCAGTTATTAGGCAGTTAATTAGGCAGGCAATTGGGCAGTTAATTAGACAGTTAATTAGACAGGCAACTAGGCATTTAATTAGGCAGTTAATTAGGCAGGCAATTAAGCAGATAATTAGGCAGGCAATTAGGCAGGCAATTAAGCAGGCAATTAGGCAGGCAATTGGGCAGTTAATTAGACAGTGAATTAGAAAGGTAATTAGGTATTTAATTAAGCAGTTAATTAGGCAGGCAAATGTGCAGTTAATTAGGCAGGCAATTGGGCAGTTAATTAGACAGTTAATTAGACAGGCAACTAGGCATTTAATTAGGCAGTTAATTAGGCAGGCAATTAGGCAGTTAATTAGGCAGGCAATTAGGCAGGCAATTAGGAAGTAAATTAGGCTGGCAATTAGGCAGGCAATTAAGCAGGCAATAAGGCAGGCAATAAGGCAGTTTATTAGTCAAGCAATTAGGCAGGCAATTAGGTAGGTAATTTAGCAGGCAATTATGCAGTTATTATGCAAGCAATTAGGCAAGCAGGCAATTAGGCAAGCAGGCAAATATGCAGGCAATTAAGCAGTTAATTAGGCAGGCAGGTAATTTGGCAGGTAATTAGGCAGGCTATTAGGCAGTTAATTAGGCGGTCAATTAGGCAGGCAATTGGTCAGTTAATTAAGCAGTTAATTAGGCAGGCAATTGGGCAGTTAATTAGGCAGTTAATTAGGCAGGCAATTAAGCAGATAGTTAGGCAGTTAATTAGGCAGGCAATTAAGCAGATCATTTGGCAGTCAATTAGGCAGATAATTAAGCAGGCAATTAGGCAGTTAATTAGGCAGTCAATTCGGCTTTCATTTGGCAGTTAATTAGGCAGTTAATTAGGCAGGCAATTGGGCAGTTAATTAGGCAGGCAATTAAGCAGATAATTAGGAATTTAATTAGGCAGGCAATTAAGCAGATACTTAGGCAGGCAATTAGGCAGATAATTAAGCAGGCAATTAGGCAGTTAATTAGGCGGTCAATTAGGCAGGCAATTAGGCAGTTAATTAGGCAGTTAATTAGGCGGGCAATTTGGCAGTTAATTAGGCAGTTAATTAGACAGGTAATTGGGCATTTAATTAAGCAGTAAATTATGCAGGCAATTGTGCAGTTAATTAGGCAGGCAATTGGGCAGGCAATAAGGTAGTTAATTAGACAGGCAATTAGGGAGGCAATTGGGAAGGCAATTAAGCAGGCAATAGTGCAGGCAATAAAACAGTTAATTAGACAGGCATTTAGGCAGGCAATTAGGTAGTTAATTAGGCATGCAATTAGGCAGGCAGGCAATAAGCAGGCAGGCAATTAGGCAGGCAGGCAATTAGGCAGGCAATTAAACCGTTTATTAGGAAGGCAGGCAATTTGGCAGGTAATAAAGCAGGCAATTAGGCAGGCTATTAGGCAGATATTTAGGCAGGCAATTAGGCAGGCAATTAGGCAGTTAATTAGGCGGTCAGTTAGGCAGGCAATTGGGCAGTTTATTAGGCAGTTAATTAGGCAGGCAATTGGGCAGTTAATTAGGCAGTTAAATAGGCATGCTATTAAGAAGATAATTAGGCAGTTACTAGGCAGGCAATTAAGCAGATAATTAGGCAGGCAATTAGGCAGATAATAAAGCAGGCAATTAAGCAGTAAATAAGGCGGTCAATTAGGCAGGCAATTAGGCAGTTAATTAGGCAGGCAATTAGGCATTTAATTAGGCAGTTAATTAGGCAGGCAATTGTGCAGTTAATTAGGTAGTTAATTAGGCAGGCAATTAGGCAGGCAATTAGGCAGTTAATTAGGCAGTCAATTAGGCAGATAATTAAGCTGGCATACAGGCAGTTTATTATGCAGGCAATTAGGCAGGCACTTAGGCAGTTAATTAGGCAGGCAATTAGCAGATAATAAGGCATGCAATTAGGCAGTTAATTAGGCAGGCAATTAGGCAGGCAATTAGGAAGTTAATTAGGCAGGCAAATAGGCAGGCAATTAAGCAGGCAATTAGGCAGGCAATAAGGCTGTTTATTAGTCAAGCAATTAGGCAGGCAATTAGGCAGGCAATTAGGCAGGTAATTAAGCAGGCTATTATGCAGTTAATTAGGCATGCAATAAGGCAATCAATTAGACACATAATTAAGCAGGCAATTAGGCAGGCAATTAGGCAGATTATTAAGCAGTTAATTAGGCAGGCAATTAAGCAGATAATTAAGCAGGTAATTGGGCAGGCAATAAGGCAGATAATTAGACAGGCAATTAGGCAGTTAATTAGGCGGTCAATTAGGCAGGCAATTAGGCAGTTAATTAGGCAGTTAATTAGGCAGGCAATTGGGCAGTTAATTAGGCAGTTAATTAGACAGGCAATTAGGCAGTTAATTAGGCGGTCAATTTGGCAGTCAATTAGGCAGTTAATTAGGCGGTTAATTAACAGGCAATTAGGCAGTTAATTAGGCAGTTAATTAGGCGTTTAATTAGGCAGGCAATTAAGCAGATGATTAGGCAGGCAATTAGGCAGATAATTAAGCAGGCAATTAGGCAGTTAATTAGGCGGTCAATAAGGCAGGCAATTGGGCAGTTAATTAGGCAGGCAATTGGGCAGTTAATTAGGCAGTTAATTAGACAGGCAAATAGGCATTTAATAAGGAAGTTAATTAGGCAGGAAATTAAGCAGATAATTAGGCAGGCATGTAGGCAGGCAATTAGGCAGGCAATTAGGCATTTAATTAGGCAGGCAATTAGCAGGCACTTAGGCAGTTAATTAGGCTGTTAATTAGGCAGGCAATTGGGCAGATATTTAGGCAGGTAATTGGGCAGGCAATAAGGCAGATAATTAGACAGGCAATTAGCCAGTTAATTAGGCAGGGTATTAAGCAGGCAATTAGGCAGGCACTTAGGCAGTTAATTAGGCAGTTAATTAGGCAGGCAATTGGGCAGTTAATTAGGCAGTTAATTAAGCAGGCAATTGGGCCGTTAATTAGGCAGTTTATTAGGCAGGCAATTAAGCAGATAATTAGGCAGGCAATTAGGCAGGCATTTAGGCAGGCAAATAGGCAGTTAATTAGGCAGGCAATTAGTCAGATATATGAGAAGGCAATCAGGCAGTTAATCAGGCAGGCAATTAGGAAGGCACTTAGGCAGTTAATTAGGCAGGCAATTAGGCAGTTAATAAGCCAGTTAATTAGGCAGGCAATTAGGCAGATAATTAGGCAGGCAATTAGGCTGGCAATTAGGCAGTCAATTAGGCAGTTAATTAGGCAGGCAATTAGGCAGATAATTAAGCAGGCAATTAGGCAGTTAATTAGGCGGTCAATTAGGCAGGCAATTGGGCATTTAATTAGGCAGTTAATTAGGCAGGTAATTAGGCAGGCAATTGGGCAGTTAATTAGGCAGTTAATTAGGCAGGCAATTAAGCAGATGATTAGGCAGGCAATTAGGCAGATAATTAAGCAGGCAATTAGGCAGTTAATTAGGCGGTTAATTAGGCAGGCAATTATGCAGTTAATTAGGCAGTTAATTAGGCAGGCAATTAGGCAGTTAATTAGGCGGTTAATTAGACAGGCAATTAGGCATTTAATTAGGCAGGCAATTGTGCATTTAGTAAGGTAGTTAATAAGGCAGGCAATTAGGCATTTAATTAGGCAGGCAATAAGGCAGATAATTAAGCAGGCAATCAGGCAGTTAATTAGGCAGGCAATTAGGCAGACACTTAAGCAGTTAATTAGGCAGTGAATTAGGCAGGCAATTTGGCAGTTAATTAGGCAGTTAATTAGGCAGGCAATTGGGCAGTTAATTAGGCAGTTAATTAGGCAGGCAATTAAGCAGATAATTAGGCAGTTAATTAGGCAGGCAATTAACCAGATAATTAGGCAGGCATTTAGGCAGATAATTAAGCAGGCAATTAGGCAGTTAATTAGGCGGTCAATTAGGCAGGCAATTAGTCAGTTAATTAGGCAGTTTATTAGGCAGGCAATTAGACGGTTTATAAGGCGGTTAATTAGACAGGCAATTAGGCATTTAATTAGGCATTTAATTAGGCAGGCAATTGTGCAGTTTATTAGGTAGTAATTTAGGCAGGCAATTAGGCAGGCAATTAGGCATATAATTAAGCAGTTAATGAGGCAGGCAATTAAGCAGATAATTAGGCAGGCAATAAGGCAGATAATTAAGCTGGTAATTAGGCAGTTAATTAGGCGGTCAATTAGGCAGGCAGGCAATTAGGAAGGCAGGCAATTAGGCAGGCAATTAAGCAGTTTATTAGGCAAGCAGGCAATTTGGCAGGTAATAAGCAGGCAATTAGGCAGGCTATTAGGCATACAATAAGGCAGGCAATTAGGCAGTTAATTAGGCGGTCATTTTGTCAGGGAATTAGGCAGTTAATTAGGCAGTTAATTAGGCAGGCAATTCGGCGGTTAATTAGGCGGTTAATTAGACAGGAAATTAGGCATTTAATTAGGCAGTTAATTAGGCAGGCAATTATGCAGTTAGTTAGGTATTTTATTAGGCGGGCAATTAGGCAGTTAATTACGCAGGCAATTAGGCAGATAATTAAGCAGGCAATCAGGCAGTTAATTAGGCAGGCAATTAGGCAGGCAATTAGGCAGGCAATTAGGCAGGCATTTAGGCAGGCAATTAGGCAGGCAATTAGGCAGTTAATTAGGCAGTTAATTAGAAAGGTAATTAGGTATTTAATTAAGCAGTTAATTAGGCAGGCAAATGTGCAGTTAATAAGGCAGGCAATTGGGCAGTTAATTAGGCAGGCAATTAGGCAGTTAATTAGGCGGTCAATTAGGCAGGCAATTAAACAGTTAATTAGGCAGTTAATTAGGCAGGCAATTGGGAAGTTAATTAGGCAGTTGATTAGACAGGCAATTAGGCAGTTAATTAGGTGGTCAATTAGGCAGGCAATTGGGCAGTTAATTAGGCAGTTAATTAGACAGGCAATTGAGCAGTTATTAAGGCAGTTAATTATTCAGGCAATTAAGCAGATAATTAGGCAGTTAATTAGGCAGGCAATTAAGCAGATAATTAGGCACGCAATTAGGCAGAAAATAAAGCAGGCAATAAGGCAGTTGATTAGGCAGTCAATATGGTAGGCAATTAGGCAGTTAATTAGGCAGTTAATTAGGCAGTTTAATATGCAGGCAATTGGGCAGTTAATTAGGCAGTTAATTAGACAGGCAACTAGGCATTTAATTAGGCAGTTAATTAGGCAGGCAATTAAGCAAATAATTAGGCAGGCAATTAAGCAGGCAATTAGGCAGGCAATTAGGCAGATATATGTGAAGGCAGTCAGGCAGTTAATTAGGCAGGCAATTAGGCAGGCAATTAGGCAGTTAATTAGGCAGGCAATTGGGCAGTTAATTAGGCAGTTAATTAGGCAGGCAATTGGGCAGTTAATTAGGCAGTTATATAGGCAGGCAATTAAGCAGATAATTAGGCAGGCAATTAGGCAGGCAATTAGGCAGATAATCAAGCAGGCAATTAGGCAGTTAATTAAGCGGTCAATTAGGCAGGCAATTGGGCAGTTAATTAGGCAGGCAATTGGGCAGATAATTAGGCTGTTAATTAGGCAGGCAATTAAGCAGATGATTAGGCAGTTAATTAGGCATGCAATTAAGCAGATAATTGGGCAGGCAATTAGGCAGATAATTAAGCAGGCAATTAGGCTGTTAATTAGGCGGTCAATCAGGCAGGCAATTAGGCAGTTAATAAGGCAGTAAATTAGGCAGTTAATTAGGCAGGCAATTGGGCAGTTAATTAGGCAGTTAATTAGACAGGCAATTAGGTATTTAATTAGGCCATTAATTAGGCAGGCAAGTGTGCAGTTAATTAGGTAGGTAATTAGGCAGGCAATTAGGCAGGCAATTAGGCAGTTAATTTGCAGGCAATTAGGCAGATAATTAAGCAGGCAATCAGGCAGTAATTAGGCAGGCAATTAGGCAGGCACTTAGGCAGTTAATTAGGCAGGCAATTAGGCACATAATAAGGCAGGCAATTAGGCAGTTAATTAGGCAGGCAATTAGGCAGGCAATTAGGAAGTAAATTAGGCTGGCAATTAGGCAGGCAATTAAGCAGGCAATAAGGCAGTCAATAAGGCAGTTTATTAGTCAAGCAATTAGGCAGGCAATTAGGTAGGTAATTTAGCAGGCAATTATGCAGTTATTATGCAAGCAATTAGGCAAGCAGGCAATTAAGCAAGCAGGCAAATATGCAGGCAATTAAGCAGTTAATTAGGCAGGCAGGTAATTTGGCAGGTAATTAGGCAGGCTATTAGGCAGTTAATTAGGCGGTCAATTAGGCAGGCAATTGGTCAGTTAATTAAGCAGTTAATTAGGCAGGCAATTGGGCAGTTAATTAGGCAGTTAATTAGGCAGGCAATTAAGCAGATAGTTAGGCAGTTAATTAGGCAGGCAATTAAGCAGATCATTTGGCAGTCAATTAGGCAGATAATTAAGCAGGCAATTAAGCAGTTAATTAGGCGGTCAATTCGTCAGGCATTTGGCAGTTAATTAGGCAGTTAATTAGGCAGGCAATTGGGCAGTTAATTAGGCAGGCAATTAAGCAGATAATTAGGCATTTAATTAGGCAGGCAATTAAGCAGATAATTAGGCAGGCAATTAGGCAGATAATTAAGCAGGCAATTAGGCAGTTAATAAGGAGGTCAATTAGGCAGGCAATTAGACAGTTAATTAGGCAGGCAATTAGGCAGTTAATTAGGCAGTTATTTAGGCAGTTAATTAGGCTGGCAATTAAGCAGACAATTAGGCAGTTAATTAGGCAGGCAAATAAGCAGATGATTAGGCAGGAAATTAGGCAGATAATTAAGCAGGCAATTAGGCAGTTAATTAGGCGGTCAATAAGGCAGGCAAATAGGCAGGCAATTAGGCAGGCTATTAGGCAGGCAGGAAATTAGGAAGGCAGGCAATTAGGCAGGCAATTAAGCAGTTTATTAGGCAAGCAGGCAATTTGGCAGGTAATTAGGCAGGCAATTAGGCAGGCTATTAGGCATACAATAAGGCAGGCAATTAGGCAGTTAATTAGGCGGTCATTTTGTCAGAGAATTAGGCAGTTAATTAGGCAGTTAATTAGGCAGGCAATTAGGCGGTTAATTAGGTGGTTAATTAGACAGGAAATTAGGCATTTAATTAGGCAGTTAATTAGGCAGGAAATTATGCAGCTAGTTAGGTATTTAATTAGGCGGGCAATTAGGCAGTTAATTAGGCAGGCAATTAGGCAGATAATTAGGCAGGCAATTAGGCAGTTAATTAGGCAGGCAATTAGGCAGGCAATTAGGCAGGCAATTAGGCAGGCAATTAGGCAGGCAATTAGGCAGGCAATTAGGCAGGCAATTAGGCAGTTAATTAGGCAGTGAATTATAAAGGTAATTAGGTATTTAATTAAGCAGTTAATTAGGCAGGCAAATGTGCAGTTAATTAGGCAGGCAATTGGGCAGTTAATTAGGCAGTTAATTAGGCAGGCAATTAGGCAGTTAATTAGGCGGTCAATTAGGCAGGCAATTAAACAGTTAATTAGGCAGTTAATTAGGCAGGCAATTGGGAAGTTAATTAGGCAGTTAATTAGACAGGCAATTAGGCAATTAATTAGGTGGTCAATTAGGCAGGCAATTGGGCAGTTAATTAGGCAGTTAATTAGGCAGGCAATTGAGCAGTTATTAAGGCAGTTAATTATTCAGGCAATTAAGCAGATAATTAGGCAGTTAATTAGGCAGGCAATTAAGCAGATAATTAGGCAGGCAATTAGGCAGAAAATTAAGCAGGCAATTAGGCAGTTGATTAGGCAGTCAATAAAGCAGGCAATTAGGCAGTTAATTAGGCAGTTAATTAGGCAGTTAATTAGGCAGGCAATTGGGCAGTTAATTAGACAGTTAATTAGACAGGCAACTAGGCATTTAATTAGGCAGTTAATTAGGCAGGCAATTAAGCAGATAATTAGGCAGGCAATTAGGCAGGCAATTAAGCAGGCAATTAGGCAGACAATTAGGCAGATATATAAGAAGGCAGTCAGGCAGTTAATTAGGCAGGCAATTAGGCAGGACCTTAGGCAGTTAATTAGGCAGGCAATTGGGCAGTTAATTAGGCAGTTAATTAGGCAGGCAATTGGGCAGTTAATTAGGCAGTTATATAGGCAGGCAATTAAGCAGATAATTAGGCAGGGGCAATTAGGCAGGCAATTAGGCAGGCAATTGGGCAGTTAATTAGGCAGGCAATTGGGCAGATAATTAGGCTGTTAATTAGGCAGGCAATTAAGCAGATGATTAGGCAGTTATTTAGGCATGCAATTAAGCAGATAATTGGGCAGGCAATTAGGCAGATAATTAAGCAGGCAATTAGGCAGTTAATTAGGCGGTCAATCAGGCAGGCAATTAGGCAGTTAATAAGGCAGTTAATTAGGCAGTTAATTAGGCAGGCAATTGGGCAGTTAATTAGGCAGTTAATTAGACAGGCAATTAGGTATTTAATTAGGCCGTTAATTAGGCAGGCAAGTATGCAGTTAATTAGGTAGGTAATTAGGCAGGCAATTAGGCAGGCAATTAGGCAGTTAATTTGCAGGCAATTAGGCAGATAATTAAGCAGGCAATCAGGCAGTTAATTAGGCAGGCAATTAGGCAGGTACTTAGGCAGTTAATTAGGCAGGCAATTAGGCACATAATAAGGCAGGCAATTAGGCAGTTAATTAGGCAGGCAATTAGGCAGGCAATTAGGAAGTAAATTAGGCTGGCAATTAGGCAGGCAATTAAGCAGGCAATAAGGCAGGCAATAAGGCAGTTTATTAGTCAAACAATTAGGCAGGCAATTAGGTAGGTAATTTAGCAGGCAATTATGCAGTTATTATGCAAGCAATTAGGCAAGCAGGCAATTAGGCAAGCAGGCAAATATGCAGGCAATTAAGCAGTTAATTAGGCAGGCAGGTAATTTGGCAGGTAATTAGGCAGGCTATTAGGCAGTTAATTAGGCGGTCAATTAAGCAGGCAATTGGTCAGTTAATTAAGCAGTTAATTAGGCAGGCAATTGGGCAGTTAATTAGGCAGTTAATTAGGCAGGCAATTAAGCAGATAGTTAGGCAGTTAATTAGGCAGGCAATTAAGCAGATCATTTGGCAGTCAATTAGGCAGATAATTAAGCAGGCAATTAGGCAGTTAATTAGGCGGTCAATTCGGCAGGCATTTGGCAGTTAATTAGGCAGTTAATTAGGCAGGCAATTGGGCAGTTAATTAGGCAGGCAATTAAGCAGATAATTAGGAATTTAATTAGGCAGGCAATTAAGCAGATACTTAGGCAGGCAATTAGGCAGATAATTAAGCAGGCAATTAGGCAGTTAATTAGGCGGTCAATTAGGCAGGCAATTAGGCAGTTAATTAGGCAGTTAATTAGGCGGGCAATTGGGCAGTTAATTAGGCAGTTAATTAGACAGGTAATTGGGCATTTAATTAAGCAGTTAATTAGGCAGGTAATTGGGCAGGCAATAAGGCAGATAATTAGACAGGCAATTAGGCAGTTAATTAGGCAGGGTATTTAGCAGGCAATTAGGCAGGCACTTAGGCAGTTAATTAGGCAGTTAATTAGGCAGGAAATTAAGCAGATAATTAGGCAGGCATGTAGGCAGGCAATTAGGCAGGCAATTATGCATTTAATTAGGCAGGCAATTAGGCAGGCACTTAGGCAGTTAATTAGGCAGGTAATTGGGCAGGCAATAAGGCAGATAATTAGACAGGCAATTAGGCAGTTAATTAGGCAGGGTATTAAGCAGGCAATTAGGCAGGCACTTAGGCAGTTAATTAGGCAGTTAATTAGGCAGGCAATTGGGCAGTTAATTAGGCAGTTAATTAAGCAGGCAATTAGGCAGATAATTAGGCAGGCAATTTGGCTGGCAATTAGGCAGTCAATTAGGCAGTTAATTAGGCAGGCAATTAGGCAGATAATTAAGCAGGCAATTAGGCAGTTAATTAGGCGGTCAATTAGGCAGGCAATTGGGCAGTTAATTAGGCAGTTAATTAGGCAGGTAATTAGGCAGGCAATTTGGCAGTTAATTAGGCAGTTAATTAGGCAGGCAATTAAGCAGATGATTAGGCAGGCAATTAGGCAGATAATTAAGCAGGCAATTAGGCAGTTAATTAGGCGGTTAATTAGGCATGCAATTAGGCAGTTAATTAGGCAGTTAATTAGGCAGGCAATTAGGCAGTTAATTAGGCGGTTAATTAGACAGGCAATTAGGCATTTAATTAGGCAGGCAATTGTGCATTTAATAAGGTAGTTAATAAGGCAGGCAATTAGGCATTTAATTAGGCAGGCAATAAGGCAGATAATTAAGCAGGCAATCAGGCAGTTAATTAGGCAGGCAATTAGGCAGACACTTAAGCAGTTAATTAGGCAGTGAATTAGGCAGGCAATTTGGCAGTTAATTAGGCAGTTAATTAGGCAGGCAATTGGGCAGTTAATTAGGCAGTTAATTAGGCAGGCAATTAAGCAGATAATTAGGCAGTTAATTAGGCAGGCAATTAACCAGATAATTAGGGAGGCAATTAGGCAGATAATTAAGCAGGCAATTTGGCAGTTAATTAGGCGGTCAATTAGGCAGGCAATTAGTCAGTTAATTAGGCAGTTTATTAGGCAGGCAATTAGACGGTTAATAAGGCGGTTAATTAGACAGGCAATTAGGCATTTAATTAGGCAGGCAATTGTGCAGTTTATTAGGTAGTAATTTAGGCAGGCAATTAGGCAGGCAATTAGGCATATAATTAAGCAGTTAATGAGGCAGGCAATTAAGCAGATAATTAGGCAGGCAATTAGGCAGAATATTAAGCTGGTAATTAGGCAGTTAATTAGGCGGTCAATTAGGCAGGCAAACAATTAGGAAGGCAGGCAATTAGGCAGGCAATTAAGCAGTTTATTAGGCAAGCAGGCAATTTGGCAGTTATTTAGGCAGGCAATTAGGCAGGCTATTAGGCATACAATAAGGCAGGCAATTAGGCAGTTAATTAGGCGGTCATTTTGTCAGGGATTTAGGCAGTTAATTAGGCAGTTAATTAGGCAGGCAATTAGGCGGTTAATTAGGCGGTTAATTAGACAGGAAATTAGGCATTTAATTAGGCAGTTAATTAGGCAGGCAATTATGCAGTTAGTTAGGTATTTAATTAGGCGGGCAATTAGGCAGTTAATTACGCAGGCAATTAGGCAGATAATTAAGCAGGCAATCAGGCAGTTAATTAGGCAGGCATTTAGGCAGGCAATAAGGCAGGCAATTAGGCAGGCAATTAGGCAGGCAATTAGGCAGGCAATTAGGCAGTTAATTAGGCAATTAAGAAGAAAGTTAATTAGGTATTTAATTAAGCAGTTAATTAGGCAGGCAAATGTGCAGTTTATAAATCAGGCAATTGGGCAGTTAATTAGGCAGTTAATTAGGCAGGCAATTAGGCAGTTAATTAGGCGGTCAATTAGGCAGGCAATTAAACAGTTAATTAGGCAGTTAATTAGGCAGGCAATTGGGAAGTTAATTAGGCAGTTAATTAGACAGGCAATTAGGCAGTTAATTAGGTGGTCAATTAGGCAGGCAATTGGGCAGTTAATTAGGCAGTTAATTAGGCAGGCAATTGGGCAGTTAATTAGGCAGTTAATTAGACAGGCAACTAGGCATTTAATTAGGCATTTAATTAGGCAGGCAATTAAGCAGATAATTAGGCAGGCAATTAGGCAGGCAATTAAGCAGGCAATTAGGCAGGCAATTAGGCAGATATATGAGAAGGCAATCAGGCAGTTAATCAGGCAGGCAATTAGGCAGGCAATTAGGCAGATAATTAAGCAGGCAATTAGGCAGTTAATTAGCCGGTCAATTAGGCAAGCAATTAGGCAGTTAATTAGGCAGTTAATTAGGCAGGCAATTGGGCAGTTAGCTAGGCAGTTAATTAGACAGGCAATTAGGCATTTAATTAGGCCGTTAATTAGGCAGGCAAGTGTGCAGTTAATTAGGTAGTTAATTAGGCAGGCAATTAGGCAGGCAATTAGGCAGTTAATTTGCAGGCAATTAGGCAGATAATTAAGCAGGCAATCAGGCAGTTAATTAGGCAGGCAATTAGGCAGGCACTTAGGCAGTAAATTAGGCAGGCAATTAGGCACATAATAAGGCAGGCAATTAGGCAGTTAATTAGGCTGGCAATTAGGCAGGCAATTAAGCAGGCAATAAGGCAGGCAATAAGGCAGTTTATTAGTCAAGCAATTAGGCAGGCAATTAGGCAGGTAATTTAGCAGGCAATTATGCAGTTATTAGGCAAGCAATTAGGCAAGCAGGCAATTAGGCAAGCAGGCAAATAAGCAGGCAATTAAGCAGTTAATAAGGCAGGCAATTTGGCAGGTAATTAGGCAGGCTATTAGGCAGTTAATTAGGCGGTCAATTAGGCAGGCATTTGGCAGTTAATTAGGCAGTTAATTAGTCAGTTAATTAGGCAGTTTATTAGGCAGGCAATTAGACGGTTAATTAGGCGGTTAATTAGACAGGCAATTAGGCATTTAATTAGGCATTTAATTAGGCAGGCCATTGTGCAGTTTATTATGTAGTAATTTAGGCAGGCAATTAGGCAGGCAATTAGGCATATAATTAAGCAGTTAATAAGGCAGGCAATTAAGCAGATAATTAGGCAGGCAATTAGGCAGATAATTAAGCTCGTAATTAGGCAGTTAATTAGGTGGTCAATTAGGCAGGCAATTAGGCAGCCAATTAGGCAGGCAATTCGGCAGGCAGGCAATTAGGAAGGCAGGCAATTAGGCAGGCAATTAAGCAGTTTATTAGGCAAGCAGGCAATTTGGCAGGTAATTAGGCAGGCAATTAGGCAGGCTATTAGGCATAAAATAAGGCAGGCAATTAGGCAGTTAATTAGGCGGTCATTTTGTCAGGGAATTAGGCAGTTAATTAGGCAGTTAGTTAGGCAGGCAATTAGGCGGTTAATAAGGCGGTTAATTAGACAGGAAATTAGGCATTTAATTAGGCAGTTAATTAGGCAGGCAATTGTGCAGTTAATTAGGTATTGAATTAGGCGGGCAATTAGGCAGTTAATTAGGCAGGCAATTAGGCAGATAATTAAGCAGGCAATCATGCAGTTAATTAGGCAGGCAATTAGGCTGGCAATTAGGCAGGCAATTAGGCAGGCAATTAGGCAGGCAATTAGGCAGGCAATTAGGCAGTTAATTAGGCAGGCAATTAGGCAGATTATTAAGCAGGCAAATAAGCAGTTAATTAGGCGGTCATTTAGGCAGGCAATTAAACATTTAATTAGGCAGTTAATTAGGCAGGCAATTGGGCAGTTAATTAGGCAGTTAATTAGACAGGCAATTAGGCAGTTAATTAGGTGGTCAATTAGGCAGGCAATTGGGCAGTTAATTAGGCAGTTAATTAGGCAGGTAATTGAGCAGTTATTAAGGCAGTTAATTATTCAGGCAATTAAGCAGATAATTAGGCAGGCACTTAGGCAGTTAATTAGGCAGGCAATTGGGCAGTTAATTAGGCAGTTAATTAGGCAGGCTATTGGGCAGTTAATTAGGCAGTTATATAGGCAGGCAATTAAGCAGATAATTAGGCAGGCAATTAGGCAGGCAATTAACCAGATAATTAGGCAGGCAATTAGGCAGATAATTAAAAGGTCAATTAGGCAGGCAATTAGGCATTTAATTAGGCAGTTAATTAGGCAGGCAATTAAGTAGATAATTAGGCAGTTAATTAGGCAGTTAATTAGGCAGGCAATTAACCAGAAAATTAGGCAGGCAATTAGGCAGATAATTAAGCAGGCAATTAGGCAATCAATTAGGCATTTAATTAGGCAGTTAATTAGGCAGGCAATTGTGCAGTTAATTAGGCAGGCCATTGGGCAGGCAATAAGGCAGTTAATTAGACAGGCAATTAGGCAGGCAATTGGGAAGGCAATTAAGCAGGCAAATAGGCAGGCAATAAGGCAGGTTATTACGAAGGCAGTCAATTTGGCAGGTAATAAGGCAGGCAATTAGGCAGGCTATTAGGCAGATAATTAGGCAGGCAATTAGGCAGGCAATTAGGCAGGCAGGCAATTAGGAAGGAAGGCAATTAGGCAGGCAATTAAGCAGTTTATTAGGCAAGCAGGCAATTTGGCAGGTAATTAGGCAGGCAATTAGGCAGGCTATTAGGAATAAAATAAGGCAGGCAATTAGGCAGTTAATTAGGCAGTCATTTTGTCAGGGAATTAGGCAGTTAATTAGGCAGTTAATTAGGCAGGCAATTAGGTGGTTAATTAGGCGGTTAATTAGACAGGAAATTAGGCATTTAATTAGGCAGTTAATTAGGCAGGCAATTGTGCAGTTATTTAGGTATTGAATTAGGCGGGCAATTAGGCAGTTAATTAGGCAGGCAATTAGGCAGATAATTAAGCAGGCAATCATGCAGTTAATTAGGCACGCAGTTAGGCTGGCAATTAGGCAGGAAATTAGGCAGGCAATTAGGCAGGCAATTAGGCAGGCAATTAGGCAGTTAATTAGGCAGGCAATTAGGCAGATAATTAGCAAGCAATTAAGCAGTTAATTAGGCGGTCAATTAGGCAGGCAATTAAACATTTAATTAGGCAGTTAATTAGGCAGGCAATTGGGCAGTTAATTAGGCAGTTAATTAGACAGGCAATTAGGCAGTTAATTAGGTGGTCAATTAGGCAGGCAATTGGGCAGTTAATTAGGCAATATATTAGTCAGGCAATTGAGCAGTTATTAAGGCAGTTAATTATTCAGGCAATTAAGCAAATAATTAGGCAGTTAATGAGGCAGGCACTTAGGCAGTTAATTAGGCAGGCAATTGGGCAGTTAATTAGGCAGTTAATTAGGCAGGCTATTGGGCAGATAATTAGGCAGTTATATAGGCAGGCAATTAAGCAGATAATTAGGCAGGCAATTAGGCAGGCAATTAGGCAGGCAATTAGGCAGATAATTTAGCAGGCAATTAGGCAGTTAATTAAGCGGTCAATTAGGCAGGCAATTGGGCAGTTAATTAGGCAGGAAATTGGGCAGATATTTAGCCTGTTAATTAGGCAGGCAATTAAGCAGATGAATAGGCAGTTAATTAGGCAGGCAATTAAGCAGATAATTGGGCAGGCAATTAGGCAGATAATTAAGCAGGCAATTAGGCAGTTAATTAGGTGGTCAATTAGGCAGGCAATTAGGCAGTTAATAAGGCAGTTAATTAGGCAGGCAATTGGGCAGTTTATTAGGCAGTTAATTAGACAGGCAATTAGGTATTTAATTAGGGCGTTAATTAGGCAGGCAAGTGTGCAGTTAATTAGGTAGTTAATTAGGCAGGCAATTAGGCAGGCAATTAGGCAGTTAATTTGCATGCAATTAGGCAGATAATTAAGCAGGCAATCAGGCAGTTAATTAGGCAGGCAATTAGGCAGGCACTTAGGCAGTTAATTAGGCAGGCAATTAGGCACATAATAAGGCAGGCAATTAGGCAGTTAATTAGGCAGGCAATTAGGCAGGCAATTAGGAAGTAAATTAGGCTGGCAATTAGGCAGGCAATTAAGCAGGCAATAAGGCAGGCAATAAGGCAGTTTATTAGTCAAGCAATTAGGCAAGCAATTAGGCAGGTAATTTAGCAGGCAATTATGCAGTTATTAGGCAAGCAATTAGGCAAGCAGGCAATTAGGCAAGCAGGCAAATATGCAGGCAATTAAGCAGTTAATTAGGCAGGCAGGTAATTTGGCAGGTAATTAGGCAGGCTATTAGGCAGTTAATTAGGCGGTCAATTAGGCAGGCAATTGGTCAGTTAATTAAGCAGTTAATTAGGCAGGCAATTGGGCAGTTAATTAGGCAGTTAATTAGGCAGGCAATTAAGCAGATAGTTAGGCAGTTAATTAGGCAGGCAATTAAACAAATAATTTGGCAGTCAATTAGGTAGATAATTAAGCAGGCAATTAGGCAGTTAATTAGGCGGTCAATTAGGCAGGCATTATGCAGTTAATTAGGCAGTTAATTATGCAGGAAATTGGGCAGTTAATTAGGCAGGCAATTAAGCAGATAATTAGGCATTTAATTAGGCAGGCAATTAAGCAGATAATTAGGCAGGCAATTAGGCAGATAATTAAGCAGGCAATTAGGCAGTTAATTAGGCGGTCAATTAGGCAGGCAATTAGGCAGTTAATTAGGCAGTTAATTAGGCGGGCAATTGGGCAGTTAATTAGGCAGTTAATTAGACAGGTAATAAGGCATTTAATTAAGCAGTAAATTAGGCAGGCAAATGTGCAGTTAATTAGGCAGTTAATTAGGCAGGCAATTAGGTAGATAATTAAGCAGGCAATCAGGCAGTTAATTAGGCAGGCAATTAGGCAGGCAATTAGGCAGGCAATTAGGCAGGCAATTAGGCAGGCAATTAGGCAGGCAGTTAGGCAGTTAATTAGAAAGGTAATTAGGTATTTAATTAAGCAGTTAATTAGGCAGGCAAATGTGCAGTTAATTAGGCAGGCAATTGGGCAAGTTATTAGGCTGTTAATTAGGCAGGCAATTAGGCAGTTAATTAGGCGGTCAATTAGGCAGGCAATTAAACAGTTAATTAGGCAGTTAATTAGGCAGGCAATTGGGAAGTTAATTAGGCAGTTAATTAGACAGGCAATTAGGCAGTTAATAAGGTGGTCAATTAGGCAGGCAATTGGGCAGTTAATTAGGCAGTTAATTAGGCAGTTAATTAGGCAGGCAATTGAGCAGTTATTAAGGCAGTTAATTATTCAGGCAATTAAGCAGATAAGTAGGCAGTTAATTAGGCAGGCAATTAAGCAGATAATTAGGCAGGCAATTAGGCAGTTAATTAGGCAGGCAATTAGGCAGTTAATTAGGCAGGAAATTAGGCAGGCAATTAGGCAGTTAATAAGGCAGGCAATTAGGCACATAATAATGCAGGAAATTAGGCAGTTAATTAGGCAGGCAATTAGGCAGGCAATTAGGCAGGCAATTGGTCAGTTAATTAAGCAGTTAATTAGGCAGGCAATTAAGCAGTTAATTAGGCAGTTAATTAGGCAGGCAATTAAGCAGATAGTTAGGCAGTTAATTAGGCAGGCAATTAAGCAGATCATTTGGCAGTCAATTAGGCAGATAATTAAGCAGGCAATTAGGCAGTTAATTAGGCGGTCAATTCGTTAGGCATTTGGCAGTTAATTAGGCAGTTAATTAGGCAGGCAATTGGGCAGTTAATTAGGCAGGCAATTAAGCAGATAATTAGGCATTTAATTATGCAGGCAATCAAGCAGATAATTAGGCAGGCAATTAGGCAGATAATTAAGCAGGCAATTAGGCAGTTAATTAGGCGGTCAATAAGGCAGGCAAATAGGCAGTTAATTAGGCAGTTAATTAGGCAGGCAATTGGGCAGTTAATTAGGCAGTTAATTAGACAGGCAAATAGGCATTTAATAAGGAAGTTAATTAGGCAGGAAATTAAGCAGGCAATTAGGCAGGCAATTAGGCAGTTTATTAGGCAGGCAATTAAGCAGATAATTAGGCAGGCAATTAGGCAGGCATTTAGGCAGGCAAATAGGCAGTTAATTAGGCAGGCAATTAGGCAGATATATGAGAAGGCAATCAGGCATTTATCAGGCAGGCAATTAGGCAGGCACTTAGGCAGTTAATTAGGCAGGCAATTAGACAGTTAATAAGGCAGTTAATTAGGCAGGCAATTAGGCAGATAATTAGGCAGGCAATTAGGCTGGCAATTAGGCAGTCAATTAGGCAGTTAATTCGGCAGGCAATTAGAAAGATAATTAAGCAGGCAATTAGGCAGTTAATTAGGCGGTCAATTAGGCAGGCAATTGGGCAGTTAATTAGGCAGTTAATTAGGCAGGTATTTAGGCAGGCAATTGGGCAGTTAATTAGGCAGTTAATTAGGCAGGCAATTAAGCATATAATTAGGCAGTTAATTAGGCAGGCAATTAAGCAGATGATTAGGCAGGCAATTAGGCAGATAATTAAGCAGGCAATTAGGCAGTTAATTAGGCGGTTAATTAGGCAGGCAATTAACCAGATAATTAGGCAGGCAATTAGGCACATAATAATGCAGGCAATTAGGCAGTTAATTAGGCAGGCAATTAAGCATATAATTAGGCAGTTAATTAGGCAGGCAATTAGGCAGATAATTAGGCAGGCAATTAGGCTGGCAATTAGGCAGTCAATTAGGCAGTTAATTCGGCAGGCAATTAGAAAGATAATTAAGCAGGCAATTAGGTAGTTAATTAGGCGGTCAATTAGGCAGGCAATTGGGCAGTTAATTAGGCAGTTAATTAGGCAGGTATTTAGGCAGGCAATTGGGCAGTTAATTAGGCAGTTAATTAGGCAGGCAATTAAGCATATAATTAGGCAGTTAATTAGGCAGGCAATTAAGCAGATGATTAGGCAGGCAATTAGGCAGATAATTAAGCAGGCAATTAGGCAGTTAATTAGGCGGTCAATTATGCAGGCAATTAGGCAGTTAATTAGGCAGTTAATTAGGCGGGCAATTGGGCAGTTAATTAGGCAGTTAATTAGACAGGTAATAAGGCATTTAATTAAGCAGTAAATTAGGCAGGCAAATGTGCAGTTAATTAGGCAGTTAATTAGGCAGGCAATTAGGCAGATAATTAAGCAGGCAATCAGGCAGTTAATTAGGCAGGCAATTAGGCAGGCAATTAGGCAGGCAATTAGGCAGGCAATTAGGCAGGCAGTTAGGCAGTTAATTAGAAAGGTAATTAGGTATTTAATTAAGCAGTTAATTAGGCAGGCAAATGTGCAGTTAATTAGGCAGGCAATTGGGCAAGTTATTAGGCTGTTAATTAGGCAGGCAATTAGGCAGTTAATTAGGCGGTCAATTAGGCAGGCAATTAAACAGTTAATTAGGCAGTTAATTAGGCAGGCAATTGGGAAGTTAATTAGGCAGTTAATTAGACAGGCAATTAGGCAGTTAATAAGGTGGTGAATTAGGCAGGCAATTGGGCAGTTAATTAGGCATTTAATTAGGCAGTTAATTAGGCAGGCAATTGAGCAGTTATTAAGGCAGTTAATTATTCAGGCAATTAAGCAGATAAGTAGGCAGTTAATTAGGCAGGCAATTAAGCAGATAATTAGGCAGGCAATTAGGCAGTTAATTAGGCAGGCAATTAGGCAGTTAATTAGGCAGGAAATTAGGCAGGCAATTAGGCAGTTAATAAGGCAGGCAATTAGGCACATAATAATGCAGGCAATTAGGCAGTTAATTAGGCAGGCAATTAGGCAGGCAATTAGGAAGTAAATTAGGCTGGCAATTAGGCAGGCAATTGGTCAGTTAATTAAGCAGTTAATTAGGCAGGCAATTGGGCAGTTAATTAGGCAGTTAATTAGGCAGGCAATTAAGCAGATAGTTAGGCAGTTAATTAGGCAGGCAATTAAGCAGATCATTTGGCAGTCAATTAGGCAGATAATTAAGCAGGCAATTAGGCAGTTAATTAGGCGGTCAATTCGTAAGGCATTTGGCAGTTAATTAGGCAGTTAATTAGGCAGGCAATTGGGCAGTTAATTAGGCAGGCAATTAAGCAGATAATTAGGCATTTAATTATGCAGGCAATCAAGCAGATAATTAGGCAGGCAATTAGGCAGATAATTAAGCAGGCAATTAGGCAGTTAATAAGGAGGTCAATTAGGCAGGCAATTAGACAGTTAATTAGGCGGTCAATTAGGCAGGCAATTAGGCAGTTAATTAGGCAGTTAATTAGGCTGGCAATTAAGCAGACAATTAGGCAGTTAATTAGGCAGGCAAATAAGCAGATGATTAGGCAGGCAATTAGGCAGATAATTAAGCAGGCAAGTAGGCAGTTAATTAGGCGGTCAATAAGGCAGGCAAATAGGCAGTTAATTAGGCAGTTAATTAGGCAGGCAATTGGGCAGTTAATTAGGCAGTTAATTAGACAGGCAAATAGGCATTTAATAAGGAAGTTAATTAGGCAGGAAATTAAGCAGGCAATTAGGCAGGCAATTAGGCAGTTTATTAGGCAGGCAATTAAGCAGATAATTAGGCAGGCAATTAGGCAGGCATTTAGGCAGGCAAATAGGCAGTTAATTAGGCAGGCAATTAGGCAGATATATGAGAAGGCAATCAGGCATTTATCAGGCAGGCAATTAGGCAGGCACTTAGGCAGTTAATTAGGCAGGCAATTAGACAGTTAATAAGGCAGTTAATTAGGCAGGCAATTAGGCAGATAATTAGGCAGGCAATTAGGCTGGCAATTAGGCAGTCAATTAGGCAGTTAATTCGGCAGGCAATTAGAAAGATAATTAAGCAGGCAATTAGGCAGTTAATTAGGCGGTCAATTAGGCAGGCAATTGGGCAGTTAATTAGGCAGTTAATTAGGCAGGTATTTAGGCAGGCAATTGGGCAGTTAATTAGGCAGTTAATTAGGCAGGCAATTAAGCATATAATTAGGCAGTTAATTAGGCAGGCAATTAAGCAGATGATTAGGCAGGCAATTAGGCAGATAATTAAGCAGGCATTAGGCAGTTAATTAGGCGGTTAATTAGGCAGGCAATTAACCAGATAATTAGGCAGGCAATTAGGCAGATAATTAAGCAGCAATTAGGCAGTTAATTAAAAGGTCAATTAGGCAGGCAATTAGGCATTTAATTAGGAAGTTAATTAGGCAGGCAATTGTGCAGTTAATTAGGCAGGCCATTGGACAGGCAATAAGGCAGTTAATTAGACAGGCAATTAGGCAGGCAATTGGGAAGGCAATTAAGCAGGCAAATAGGCAGACAATAAGGCAGTTTATTACGAAGGCAGTCAATTTGGCAGGTAATAAGGCAGGCAATTGGGCAGTTAATTAGGCAGTTAATTAGGAAGGCAATTAGGCAAGCAATAAGGCGAGCAAGCAATTAAGCTGTTAATTAGGCAGGCAGGCAATTTGGCAGGTAATTAGGCAGGCAATTAAGCAGGCTAATAGGCAGTTAATTAGGCTGTCAATTAGGCAGGCATTAAGGTAGTTAATTAGGCAGTTAATTAGGCAGGCAGGCAATTTGGCAGGTTATTAGGCAGGAAATCAGGCAGGCTATTAGGCATATAATTAGGCAGGCAATTAGGCAGTTAATTAGGCGGTCAATAAGGCAATCAATTAGACAGATAATTAAGCAGGCAATTAGGCAGGCAATAAGGCAGATAATTAAGCAGTTAATTAGGCAGGCAATTAAGCAGATAATTAAGCAGGTAATTGGGCAGGCAATAAGGCAGATAATTAGACAGGCAGTTAGGCAGTTAATTAGGCGGTCAATTAGGCTGGCAATTAGGCAGTTAATTAGGCAGTTAATTAGGCAGGCAATTGGGCAGTTAATTAGACAGGCAATTAGGCAGTTAATTAGGCGGTCAATTTGGCAGTCAATTAGGCAGTTAATTAGGCGGGTTATTAACAGCAATTAGGCAGTTAATTAGGCAGTTAATTAGGCAGTTAATTAGGCTTGCAATTAAGCAGGCAATTAGGCAGTTAATTAGGCAGGCAATTGGGCAGTTAATTAGGCAGTTAATTAGACAGGCAAATAGGCATTTAATAAGGAAGTTAATTAGGCAGGAAATTAAGCAGATAATAAGGCAGGCATGTAGGCAGGCAATTAGGCTGGCAATTAGGCAGGCACTTAGGCAGTTAATTAGGCAGTTAATTAGACAGGCAATTGGGCAGTTAATTAGGCAGGTAACTGGGCAGGCAATAAGGCAGATACTTAGACAGGCAATTAGGCATTTAATTAG
>NW_026963056.1:5000-22515 GCF_032445375.1 Bacillus rossius redtenbacheri | reverse complement strand
TCCCTCTCAGGCAAGGTTAGGTTAGGTTAGGTTAGGTTATGTAAGGTTAGGTTATTGTATTTAATTTTTTTAAATTTTTCCTCTCTCAGGCAATGTTAGGTTAGGTTAGGTTTGTTTAGGTTAGGTTAGGTCATTGTATTTAATTATTTTGAAATTTTTCCCCTCTCAGGCAAGGTTAGGTTAGGTTAGGTTAGGTTAGGTTAGGTTAGGTTATGTTAGGTTGGGTTTGGTTAGGTCAGGTTAGGTCATTGGTTTTTTTTAATTAATTTTAAATATTAGTTCTCTGAGGTAAGTCAGTTCAAGTCCACAATAGTGTAAATTTTTTTAAAAAAATTTTAATTTTAAATATTTTATATAAAAAAATTATTTTATCAATAAAAAAAAGTGTGGGATGAATGGTGTATATTATTATAAATATTTTATTGCCATATGTGAGTATGAGGATTATCATGTGGATAATATCTTAAGAAGCACCCCATTTAAATTATGTTAAATAAAATAATTTTTTTATATATACTAATATTAATTTATATTTATTAATTAATCTTAAAATATTTTTAATTCAAATTTATTTTCTATTTTGAAATTTTGTTTTCCATAGAAACAGTGTTTTTTTTTTTTTAACTTTTTTTTTTTTTTTATATATTCAGTAAAAATATATTAGCTTGGATCAGTAATGACGTATTTTCCTTCCGAGAAGCTGTGGCAGAAGCAGCAGCCACGTCCACACAGAAGTTCTTGAGAAATAGCAATTTTGCTCTATTCGTGGTTGTTTTCGTTCGTGGTTGTTTGCCGTGCGGGGCGAATCGGGAAATCAAGCAAATAGCTGGAGACATTCTCCCGGCGATCGAGGCCTCGGCGGCCGGGAAAAACGCGCGCGTTTGGGCGTTGCGCGCACCCATGGCAAGGCCCATTTTGGGTTATATAGGGGGTAGTGGTGTCCCGAGGGGAAAAAATTAACATGTTAAATACAGCTTCCAGGCAATAGAGAAATGTCTCGGCGACGGAAGGCACCACTACCCGGCATATTTCCGCCCCTCGGACTCCGTGCGCCAGCCTGTAATAGCGAATCGGGACTTAGAAAAAATTCGAGCAGAGAGCCAGAAAATTCTCCCGGCGATGGAGGCCTCCGCGGCCGAGGAAATTGTCATTGGTGATTTTGCATGTTAAATTAACATGTGTATTAACACAGGCTTGGAGAAGCAAGCCTGCGGGACTCTGCAATACATTGAGCGGGGAGCCAGAAAATTCTGGCGGCGACCGAGGCCTCCGCGGCCGGGAGAACTCTCGGCGCTCGGGCTCCGCGTGTACCCGCGGCAAGGTCCATTTTGGGTTATATAGGGGGTAGTGGTGTCCCGAGGGGTAAAAATTAACATGTTAAATACAGCTTCCAGGCAATAGAGAAATGTCTCGGCGACGGAAGGCACCACTACCCGGCGAATTCCCGCCCCTCGGAATCCGTGCGCCAGCCTATAATAGCGAATCGGGACTTAGAAAAAATTCGAGCAGGGAGCCAGAAAATTCTGGCGGTGACCGAGACCTCCGCGGCCGAGGAAATGGTCATCGGTGATTTTACATGTTAAATTAACATGTGTATTAACACTGGCTGGGAGAAGCAAGCCTGCGGGACTCTGCAATATATTGAGCGGGGAGCCAGAAAATTCTGGCGGCGACCGAGGCCTCCGCGGCCGGGATAATAATCCTTGGTAATTTTACATGTTAAATTAACATGTGTATTAACACATGCTGGGAGAAGCAGGCATTCTGGACTTTGAAAAATTTCGAGCAGGGGCCGGAGAAATTCTCCCGGCGACCGAGGCCTCCGCGGCCGGGAGAACTCTCGGCGCTCGGGCTCCGCGTCTACCCATGGGGAGCGGGCAGCCAGAAAATTCTGGCGGCGACCGAGGCCTCCGCGGCCGAGGAAAAGGTCATTGGTAATATTACATGTTAAATTAACATGTGTATTAACACATGCTGGGAGAAGCAGGCATTCTGGACTTTGAAAAATTTCGAGCAGGGGCCGCAGAAATTCTCCCGGCGACCGAGGCCTCCGCGGCCGGGAGAACTCTCGGCGCTCGGGCTCCGCGTCTACCCATGGGGAGCGGGCAGCCAGAAAATTCTGGCGGCGACCGAGGCCTCCGCGGCCGAGGAAATGGTCCTTGGTGATTTTACATGTTAAATTAACATGTGTATTAACACAGGCTGGGAGATGCAGGCATTCTGGTCTTAGAAAAATTTCGAACAGGGGCCGGAGAAATTCTCCCGGCGGCCGAGGCCTCCGCGGCCGGAAGAACTCTCGAAAACCACCTCGTTCGTGGTTGTTTGCCGTGCGGGGCGAATCGGGAAATCTAGCAAATAGCTGAAGACATTCTCCCGGCGATGGAGGCCTCGGCGGCCGGGAAAAACGCCCGCGCTCGGGCGTTGCGCGCCCCCCTTGGCAAGGCCCATTTTGGGTTATATAGGGGGTAGTGGTGTCCCGAGGGGAAAAAATTAACATGTTAAATACTGCTCCCAGGCAATTGTAAAATGTCTCGGCGACGGAAGGCACCACTACCCGGCATATTTACGCCCCTCGGACTCCGTGCGCCAGCCTGTAATAGCGAATCGGGACTTAGAAAAAAAATTCGAGCAGGGAGCCAGAACATTTTCCCGGCGATCGAGGCCTCCGCGGCCGAGGAATTTGTCATTGGTGATTTTGCATGTTACATTAACATGTGTATTAACACAGGCTTGGAGAAGCAAGCCTGCGGGACTCTGCAATACATTGAGCGGGCAGCCAGAAAATTCTGGCGGCGACCGAGGCCTCCGCGGCCGGGGAAATAATCCTCTGTAATTTTACATGTTAAATTAACATGTGTATTAACACAGGCTTGGAGAAGCAAGCCTGCGGGACTCTGCAATACATTGAGCGGGGAGCCAGAAATTTCTGGCGGCGACCGAGGCCTCTGCGGCCGGGATAATAATCCTTGTTAATTTTACATGTTAAATTAACATGTGTATTAACACAGGCTGGGAGAACTAGGCATTCTGGACTTTGAAAAATTTCGAGCAGGGGCCGGAGAAATTCTCCCGGCGACCGAGGCCTCCGCGGCCGGGAGAACTCTCGGCGCTCGGGCTCCGCGTCTACCCATGGGGAGCGGGCAGCCAGAAAATTCTGGCGGCGACCGAGGCCTCCGCGGCCGAGGAAAAGGTCATTGGTAATATTACATGTTAAATTAACATGTGTATTAACACATGCTGGGAGAAGCAGGCATTCTGGACTTTGAAAAATTTCGAGCAGGGGCCGGAGAAATTCTCCCGGCGACCGAGGCCTCCGCGGCCGGGAGAACTCTCGGCGCTCGGGCTCCGCGTCTACCCATGGGGAGCGGGCAGCCAGAAAATTCTGGCGGCGACCGAGGCCTCCGCGGCCGAGGAAATGGTCCTTGGTAATTTTACATGTTAAATTAACATGTGTATTAACACAGGCTGGGAGAAGCAGGCATTCTGGACTTTGGAAAATTTCGAGCAGGGGCCGGAGAAATTCTCCCGGCGACCGAGGCCTCTGCGGCCGGGAGAACTCTCGGCGCTCGGGCTCCGGGTGTACCCGCGGCAAGGCCCATTTTGTGTTATATAGGGGGTAGTGGTGTCCCGAGGGGGAAAAAATTAACATGTTAAATACTGCTTCCAGGCAATAGGAAAATGTCTCGGCGACGGAACGCACCACTACCCGGCGAATTCCCGCCCCTCGGACTCCGTGCGCCAGCTTGTAAGAGCGAATCGGGACTTGGAAAAAATTTTATCGGGGAGCCAGAAAATTCTCCCGGCGATCAAGGCAATCACCGCCGGGAGAATTTTTTCTAGCTAACCGATTGAAATTTTCAAAGTACCAATTGCCTCGAAAACAACCACGAACGTAAAACAACCACGAACGGAAAACAACCACGAACGACAACAACCACGAACGACAACAACCACGAACGACAACAACCACGAACGGAAAACAACCCCGAACGACAACAACCACGAACGCACAACAACCACGAATGAAAACAACCACGAACGGTAAACAACCACGAACGAAAACAACCACGAACGAAAACCACCTCGTTCGTGGTTGTTCGCCTTGTGGGGCGAATCGGGACATCATGCAAATAGCTGGAGACATTCTCCCGGCGATCGAGGCCTCGGCGCCCGGGAAAAATGCCCGCGCTCGGGCGTTGTGGGCACCCATTGCATGGCCCATTTTGGGTTATATAGGGGGTAGTGGTGTCCCGAGGGGGAAAAAATTAACATGTTAAATACTGCTCCCAGGCAATTGTAAAATGTCTCGGCGACGGAAGGCACCACTACCCGGCATATTTCCGCCCCTCGGACTCCGTGCGCCAGCCTGTAATAGCGAATCGGGACTTAGAAAAAATTCGAGCAGAGAGCCAGAAAATTCTCCCGGCGATGGAGGCCTCCGCGGCCGAGGAAATTGTCATTGGTGATTTTGCATGTTAAATTAACATGTGTATTAACACAGGCTTGGAGAAGCAAGCCTGCGGGACTCTGCAATACATTGAGCGGGGAGCCAGAAAATTCTGGCGGCGACCGAGGCCTCCGCGGCCGGGAGAACTCTCGGCGCTCGGGCTCCGCGTCTACACATGGGGAGCGGGCAGCCAGAAAATTCTGGCGGCGACCGAGGCCTCCGCGGCCGAGGAAATGGTCCTTGGTGATTTTACATGTTAAATTAACATGTGTATTAACACAGGCTGGGAGAAGCAAGCCTGCGGGTCGCTGCAATATATTGAGCGGGGAGCCAGAAATTTCTGGCGGCGACCGAGGCCTCCGCGGCCGGGGAAATAATCCTCGGTAATTTTACATGTTAAATTAACATGTGTATTAACACAGGCTTGGAGAAGCAAGCCTGCGGGACTCTGCAATACATTGAGCGGGGAGCCAGAAATTTCTGGCGGCGACCGAGGCCTCTGCGGCCGGGATAATAATCCTTGGTAATTTTACATGTTAAATTAACATGTGTATTAACACAGGCTGGGAGAACTAGGCATTCTGGACTTTGAAAAATTTCGAGCAGGGGCCGGAGAAATTCTCCCGGCGACCGAGGCCTCCGCGGCCGGGAGAACTCTCGGCGCTCGGGCAGCGCGTCTACCCATGGGGAGCGGGCAGCCAGAAAATTCTGGCGGCGACCGAGGCCTCCGCGGCCGAGGAAAAGGTCATTGGTAATATTACATGTTAAATTAACATGTGTATTAACACATGCTGGGAGAAGCAGGCATTCTGGACTTTGAAAAATTTCGAGCAGGGGCCGGAGAAATTCTCCCGGCGACCGAGGCCTCCGCGGCCGGGAGAACTCTCGGCGCTCGGGCTCCGCGTCTACCAATGGGGAGCGGGCAGCCAGAAAATTCTGGCGGCGACCGAGGCCTCCGCGGCCGAGGAAATGGTCCTTGTTGATTTTACATGTTAAATTAACATGTGTATTAACACAGGCTGGGAGAAGCAAGCCTGCGGGACTCTGCAATACATTGAGCGGGGAGCCAGAAAATTCTGGCGGCGACCGAGGCCTCCGCGGCCGAGGAAATGGTCCTCAATGATTTTACATGTTAAATTATCATGTGTATTAACACAGGCTGGGAGAAGCAAGCCTGCGGGACTCTGCAATACATTGAGCGGGGAGCCAGAAAATTCTGGCGGCGACCGAGGCCTCCGCGGCCGGGGAAATAATCCTCGGTAATTTTACATGTTAAATTAACATGTGTATTAACACAGGCTGGGAGAAGCAGGCATTCTGGACTTTGAAAAATTTCGAGCAGGGGCCGGAGAAATTCTCCCGGCGACCGAGGCCTCCGCGGCCGGGAGAACTTCGGCGCTCGGGCTCCGCGTGTACCCGCCGCAAGGCCCATTTTGGGTTATATAGGGGGTAGTGGTGTCTCTGGAGGGAAAAAATACACGGTAAATATTGCAGCCAGAGCCTATGGCAATCTGTTGGCGACCGAGGCCTCCACACGCCGGCAAATTTTCGGCTCTCGGACTGTGTGTATTCCACTGGAGACAGGCCTGCGGGACTCTGTAATATATTGAGCCGGGAGCCAGAAAATTCTGGCGGCGACCGAGGCCTCCGCGGCCGGGGAAATAATCCTCGGTAATTTTACATGTTAAATTAACATGTGTATTAACACAGGCTGGGAGAAGCAAGCCTGCGGGTCGCTGCAATATATTGAGCGGGGAGCCAGAAAATTCTGGCGGCGACCGAGGCCTCCGCGGCCGGGGAAATAATCCTCGGTAATTTTACATGTTAAATTAACATGTGTATTAACACAGGCTTGGAGAAGCAAGCCTGCGGGACTCTGCAATACATTGAGCGGGGAGCCAGAAAATTCTGGCGGCGACCGCGGCCTCTGCGGCCAGGGAAATAATCCTCGGTAATTTTACATGTTAAATAACCATGTGTATTAACACAGGCTGGGAGAAGCAAGCATGCGGGACTCTGCAATATATTGAGCAGGGAGCCAGAAAATTCTGGCTGCGACCGAGGCCTCTGCGGCCGAGGAAATGGTCATTGGTAATTTTACATGTTAAATTAACATGTGTTTTAACACAGGCTGGGAGATGCAGGCATTCTGGACTTAGAAAAATTTCGAGCAGGGGCCCGAGAAATTCTCCCGGCGACCGAGGCCTCTGCGGCCGGGAGAACTCTCGAAAACCACCTCGTTCGTGGTTGTTTGCCGTGCGGGGCGAATCGGGAAATCTAGCAAATAGCTGAAGACATTCTCCCGGCGATGGAGGCCTCGGCGGCCGGGAAAAACGCCCGCGCTCGGGCGTTGCGCGCCCCCTTGGCAAGGCCCATTTTGGGTTATATAGGGGGTAGTGGTGTCCCGAGGGGAAAAAATTAACATGTTAAATACTGCTCCCAGGCAATTGTAAAATGTCTCGGCGACGGAAGGCACCACTACCCGGCATATTTACGCCCCTCGGACTCCGTGCGCCAGCCTGTAATAGCGAATCGGGACTTAGAAAAAAAATTCGAGCAGGGAGCCAGAACATTTTCCCGGCGATCGAGGCCTCCGCGGCCGAGGAATTTGTCATTGGTGATTTTGCATGTTAAATTAACATGTGTATTAACACAGGCTTGGAGAAGCAAGCCTGCGGGACTCTGCAATACATTGAGCGGGCAGCCAGAAAATTCTGGCGGCGACCGTGGCCTCCGCGGCCGGGGAAATAATCCTCTGTAATTTTACATGTTAAATTAACATGTGTATTAACACAGGCTTGGAGAAGCAAGCCTGCGGGACTCTGCAATACATTGAGCGGGGAGCCAGAAATTTCTGGCGGCGACCGAGGCCTCTGCGGCCGGGATAATAATCCTTGGTAATTTTACATGTTAAATTAACATGTGTATTAACACAGGCTGGGAGAACTAGGCATTCTGGACTTTGAAAAATTTCGAGCAGGGGCCGGAGAAATTCTCCCGGCGACCGAGGCCTCCGCGGCCGGGAGAACTCTCGGCGCTCGGGCTCCGCGTCTACCCATGGGGAGCGGGCAGCCAGAAAATTCTGGCGGCGACCGAGGCCTCCGCGGCCGAGGAAAAGGTCATTGGTAATATTACATGTTAAATTAACATGTGTATTAACACATGCTGGGAGAAGCAGGCATTCTGGACTTTGAAAAATTTCGAGCAGGGGCCGGAGAAATTCTCCCGGCGACCGAGGCCTCCGCGGCCGGGAGAACTCTCGGCGCTCGGGCTCCGCGTCTACCCTTGGGGAGCGGGCAGCCAGAAAATTCTGGCGGCGACCGAGGCCTCCGCGGCCGAGGAAATGGTCCTTGGTGATTTTACATGTTAAATTAACATGTGTATTAACACAGGCTGGGAGAAGCAGGCATTCTGGACTTTGGAAAATTTCGAGCAGGGGCCGGAGAAAATCTCCCGGCGACCGAGGCCTCTGCGGCCGGGAGAACTCTCGGCGCTCGGGCTCCGGGTGTACCCGCGGCAAGGCCCATTTTGTGTTATATAGGGGGTAGTGGTGTCCCGAGGGGGAAAAAATTAACATGTTAAATACTGCTTCCAGGCAATAGGAAAATGTCTCGGCGACGGAACACACCACTACCCGGCGAATTCCCGCCCCTCGGACTCCGTGCGCCAGCTAGTAAGAGCGAATCGGGACTTGGAAAAAATTTTATCGGGGAGCCAGAAAATTCTCCCGGCGATCAAGGCAATCACCGCCGGGAGAATTTTTTCTAGCTAACCGATTGAAATTTTCAAAGTACCAATTGCCTCGAAAACAACCACGAACGTAAAACAACCACGAACGGAAAACAACCACGAACGACAACAACCACGAACGACAACAACCACGAACGACAACAACCACGAACGGAAAACAACCCCGAACGACAACAACCACGAACGCACAACAACCACGAATGAAAACAACCACGAACAGTAAACAACCACGAACGAAAACAACCACGAACGAAAACCACCTCGTTCGTGGTTGTTCGCCTTGTGGGGCGAATCGGGACATCATGCAAATAGCTGGAGACATTCTCCCGGCGATCGAGGCCTCGGCGCCCGGGAAAAATGCCCGCGCTCGGGCGTTGTGGGCACCCATTGCATGGCCCATTTTGGGTTATATAGGGGGTAGTGGTGTCCCGAGGGGGAAAAAATTAACATGTTAAATACTGCTCCCAGGCAATTGTAAAATGTCTCGGCGACGGAAGGCACCACTACCCGGCATATTTCCGCCCCTCGGACTCCGTGCGCCAGCCTGTAATAGCGAATCGGGACTTAGAAAAAATTCGAGCAGAGAGCCAGAAAATTCTCCCGGCGATGGAGGCCTCCGCGGCCGAGGAAATTGTCATTGGTGATTTTGCATGTTAAATTAACATGTGTATTAACACAGGCTTGGAGAAGCAAGCCTGCGGGACTCTGCAATACATTGAGCGGGGAGCCAGAAAATTCTGGCGGCGACCGAGGCCTCCGCGGCCGGGAGAACTCTCGGCGCTCGGGCTCCGCGTCTACACATGGGGAGCGGGCAGCCAGAAAATTCTGGCGGCGACCGAGGCCTCCGCGGCCGAGGAAATGGTCCTTGGTGATTTTACATGTTAAATTAACATGTGTATTAACACAGGCTGGGAGAAGCAAGCCTGCGGGTCGCTGCAATATATTGAGCGGGGAGCCAGAAATTTCTGGCGGCGATCGAGGCCTCCGCGGCCGGGGAAATAATCCTCGGTAATTTTACATGTTAAATTAACATGTGTATTAACACAGGCTTGGAGAAGCAAGCCTGCGGGTCTCTGCAATACATTGAGCGGGGAGCCAGAAATTTCTGGCGGCGACCGAGGCCTCTGCGGCCGGGATAATAATCCTTGGTAATTTTACATGTTAAATTAACATGTGTATTAACACAGGCTGGGAGAACTAGGCATTCTGGACTTTGAAAAATTTCGAGCAGGGGCCAGAGAAATTCTCCCGGCGACAGAGGCCTCCGCGGCCGGGAGAAATCTCGGCGCTCGGGCAGCGCGTCTACCCATGGGGAGCGGGCAGCCAGAAAATTCTGGCGGCGACCGAGGCCTCCGCGGACGAGGAAAAGGTCATTGGTAATATTACATGTTAAATTAACATGTGTATTAACACATGCTGGGAGAAGCAGGCATTCTGGACTTTGAAAAATTTCGAGCAGGGGCCGGAGAAATTCTCCCGGCGACCGAGGCCTCCGCGGCCGGGAGAACTCTCGGCGCTCGGGCTCCGCGTCTACCAATGGGGAGCGGGCAGCCAGAAAATTCTGGCGGCGACCGAGGCCTCCGCGGCCGAGGAAATGGTCCTTGTTGATTTTACATGTTAAATTAACATGTGTATTAACACAGGCTGGGAGAAGCAAGCCTGCGGGACTCTGCAATACATTGAGCGGGGAGCCAGAAAATTCTGGCGGCGACCGAGGCCTCCGCGGCCGAGGAAATGGTCCTCAATGATTTTACATGTTAAATTAACATGTGTATTAACACAGGCTGGGAGAAGCAAGCCTGCGGGACTCTGCAATACATTGAGCGGGGAGCCAGAAAATTCTGGCGGCGACCGAGGCCTCCGCGGCCGGGGAAATAATCCTCGGTAATTTTACATGTTAAATTAACATGTGTATTAACACAGGCTGGGAGAAGCAGGCATTCTGGACTTTGAAAAATTTCGAGCAGGGGCCGGAGAAATTCTCCCGGCGACCGAGGCCTCCGCGGCCGGGAGAACTTCGGCGCTCGGGCTCCGCGTGTACACGCCGCAAGGCCCATTTTGGGTTATATAGGGGGTAGTGGTGTCTCTGGAGGGAAAAAATACACGGTAAATATTGCAGCCAGAGCCTATGGCAATCTGTTGGCGACCGAGGCCTCCACACCCCGGCAAATTTTCGGCTCTCGGACTGTGTGTATTCCACTGGAGACAGGCCTGCGGGACTCTGTAATATATTGAGCCGGGAGCCAGAAAATTCTGGCGGCGACCGAAGCCTCCGCGGCCGGGGAAATAATCCTCGGTAATTTTACATGTTAAATTAACATGTGTATTAACACAGGCTGGGAGAAGCAAGCCTGCGGGTCGCTGCAATATATTGAGCGGGGAGCCAGAAAATTCTGGCGGCGACCGAGGCCTCCGCGGCCGGGGAAATAATCCTCGGTAATTTTACATGTTAAATTAACATGTGTATTAACACAGGCTTGGAGAAGCAAGCCTGCGGGACTCTGCAATACATTGAGCGGGGAGCCAGAAAATTCTGGCGGCGACCGCGGCCTCTGCGGCCAGGGAAATAATCCTCGGTAATTTTACATGTTAAATAACCATGTGTATTAACACAGGCTGGGAGAAGCAAGCATGCGGGACTCTGCAATATATTGAGCAGGGAGCCAGAAAATTCTGGCTGCGACCGAGGCCTCTGCGGCCGAGGAAATGGTCATTGGTAATTTTACATGTTAAATTAACATGTGTTTTAACACAGGCTGGGAGATGCAGGCATTCTGGACTTAGAAAAATTTCGAGCAGGGGCCCGAGAAATTCTCCCGGCGACCGAGGCCTCCGCGGCCGGGAGAACTCTCGAAAACCACCTCGTTCGTGGTTGTTTGCCGTGCGGGGCGAATCGGGAAATCTAGCAAATAGCTGAAGACATTCTCCCGGCGATGGAGGCCTCGGCGGCCGGGAAAAACGCCCGCGCTCGGGCGTTGCGCGCCCCCTTGGCAAGGCCCATTTTGGGTTATATAGGGGGTAGTGGTGTCCCGAGGGGAAAAAATTAACATGTTAAATACTGCTCCCAGGCAATTGTAAAATGTCTCGGCGACGGAAGGCACCACTACCCGGCATATTTACGCCCCTCGGACTCCGTGCGCCAGCCTGTAATAGCGAATCGGGACTTAGAAAAAAAATTCGAGCAGGGAGCCAGAACATTTTCCCGGCGATCGAGGCCTCCGCGGCCGAGGAATTTGTCATTGGTGATTTTGCATGTTAAATTAACATGTGTATTAACACAGGCTTGGAGAAGCAAGCCTGCGGGACTCTGCAATACATTGAGCGGGCAGCCAGAAAATTCTGGCGGCGACCGAGGCCTCCGCGGCCGGGGAAATAATCCTCTGTAATTTTACATGTTAAATTAACATGTGTATTAACACAGGCTTGGAGAAGCAAGCCTGCGGGACGCTGCAATACATTGAGCGGGGAGCCAGAAATTTCTGGCGGCGACCGAGGCCTCTGCGGCCGGGATAATAATCCTTGGTAATTTTACATGTTAAATTAACATGTGTATTAACACAGGCTGGGAGAACTAGGCATTCTAGACTTTGAAAAATTTCGAGCAGGGGCCGGAGAAATTCTCCCGGCGACCGAGGCCTCCGCGGCCGGGAGAACTCTCGGCGCTCGGGCTCCGCGTCTACCCATGGGGAGCGGGAAGCCAGAAAATTCTGGCGGCGACCGAGGCCTCCGCGGCCGAGGAAATGGTCCTTGGTGATTTTACATGTTAAATTAACATGTGTATTAACACAGGCTGGGAAAAGCAAGCCTGCGGGACTCTGCAATATATTGAGCGGGGAGCCAGAAAATTCTGGCGGCGACCGAGGCCTCCACGGCCGGGGAAATAATCCTCGGTAATTTAACATGTTAAATTAACATGTGTATTAACACAGGCTTGGAGAAGCATGCCTGCGGGACTCTGCAATACATTGAGCGGGGAGCCAGAAAATTCTGGCGGCGACCGAGGCCTCTGCGGCCGAGGAAATGGTCATTGGTAATTTTACATGTTAAATTAACATGTGTATTAACACAGGCTGGGAAAAGCAAGCCTGCGGGACTCTGCAATATATTGAGCGGGGAGCCAGAAAATTCTGGCGGCGACCGAGGCCTCCACGGCCGGGGAAATAATCCTCGGTAATTTAACATGTTAAATTAACATGTGTATTAACACAGGCTGGGAGAAGCAGGCATTCTGGACTTTGAAAAATTTCGAGCAGGGGCCGGAGAAATTCTCCCGGCGACCGAGGCCTCCGCGGCCGGGAGAACACTCGGCGCTCGGGCTCCGCGTGTACCCGCGGCAAGGCCCATGTTGGGTTATATAGGGGGTAGTGGTGTCCCGAGGGGGAAAAAATTAACATGTTAAATACAGCTTCCAGGCAATAGAAAAATGTCTCGGCGACGGAAGGCACCACTACCCGGCGAATTCCCGCCCCTCTGACTCCGTGCGCCAGCCTGTAATAGCGAATCGGGACTTAGAAAAAATTCGAGCAGGGAGCCAGACAATTCTGTCGGCGACCGAGGCCTCCGTGGCCGGGGAAATAATCCTCGGTAATTTTACATGTTAAATTAACATGTGTATTAACACAGGCTTGGAGAACCAAGCCTGCGGGACTCTGCAATACATTGAGCGGGGAGCCAGAAAATTCTGGCGGCGACCGAGGCCTCCGCGGCCGGGGAAATAATCCTCGGTAATTTTACATGTTAAATTAACATGTGTATTAACACAGGCTTGGAGAACCAAGCCTGCGGGACTCTGCAATACATTGAGAGGTGAGCCAGAAAATTCTGGCGGCGACCGAGGCCTCCGCGGCCGAGGAAATGGTCCTCGGTGATTTTACATGTTAAATTAACATGTGTATTAACACAGGCTGGGAGAAGCAAGCCTGCGGGACTCTGCAATATATTGAGCGGGGAGCCAGAAAATTCTGGCGGCGACCGAGGCCTCCACGGCCGGGGAAATAATCCTCGATAATTTAACATGTTAAATTAACATGTGTATTAACACAGGCTGGGAGAAGCAGGCATTCTGGACTTTGAAAAATTTCGAGCAGGGGCCGGAGAAATTCTCCCGGCGACCGAGGCCTCCGCGGCCGGGAGAACTTCGGCGCTCGGGCTCTGCGTGTACCCACCGCAAGGCCTATTTTGGGTTTTATAGGGGGTAGTGGTGTCTCTGGAGGGAAAAAATACACGGTAAATATTGCAGCCAGAGCCTATGGCAATCTGTTGGCGACCGAGGCCTCCACACCCCGGCAAATTTTCGGCTCTCGGACTGTGTGTATTCCACTGGAGACAGGCCTGCGGGACTCTGTAATATATTGAGCCGGGAGCCAGAAAATTCTGGCGGCGACCGAGGCCTCCGCGGCCGAGGAAAAGGTCATTGGTAAAATTACATGTTAAATTAACATGTGTATTAACACAGGCTGGGAGAAGCAGGCATTCTGGACTTAGAAAAATTTCGAGCAGGGGCCCGAGAAATTCTCCCGGCTACGAGGCCTCCGCGGCCGGGAGAACTCTCGGCGCTCGGGCTCCGCGTCTACACATGGGGAGCGGGCAGCCAGAAAATTCTGGCGGCGACCGAGGCCTCCGCGGCCGAGGAAATGGTCCTTGGTGATTTTACATGTTAAATTAACATGTGTATTAACACAGGCTGGGAGAAGCAAGCCTGCGGGTCGCTGCAATATATTGAGCGGGGAGCCAGAAATTTCTGGCGGCGACCGAGGCCTCCGCGGCCGGGGAAATAATCCTCGGTAATTTTACATGTTAAATTAACATGTGTATTAACACAGGCTTGGAGAAGCAAGCATGCGGGACTCTGCAATATATTGAGCAGGGAGCCAGAAAATTCTGGCTGCGACCGAGGCCTCTGCGGCCGAGGAAATGGTCATTGGTAATTTTACATGTTAAATTAACATGTGTTTTAACACAGGCTGGGAGATGCAGGCATTCTGGACTTAGAAAAATTTCGAGCAGGGGCCAGGGAAATTCTCCCTGCGACCGAGGCCTCCGCGGCCGGGAGAACTCTCGAAAACCACCTCGTTCGTGGTTGTTTGTCGTGCGGGGCGAATCGGGAAATCTAGCAAATAGCTGAAGACATTCTCCCGGCGATGGAGGTCTCGGCGGCCGGGAAAAACGCCCGCGCTCGGGCGTTGCGCGCCCCCTTGGCAAGGCCCATTTTGCGTTATATAGGGGGTAGTGGTGTCACGAGGGGAAAAAATTAACATGTTAAATACTGCTCCCAGGCAATTGTAAAATGTCTCGGCGACGGAAGGCACCACTACCCGGCATATTTACGCCCCTCGGACTCCGTGCGCCAGCCTGTAATAGCGAATCGGGACTTAGAAAAAAAATTCGAGCAGGGAGCCAGAACATTTTCCCGGCGATCGAGGCCTCCGCGGCCGAGGAATTTGTCATTGGTGATTTTGCATGTTAAATTAACATGTGTATTAACACAGGCTTGGAGAAGCAAGCCTGCGGGACTCTGCAATACATTGAGCGGGCAGCCAGAAAATTCTGGCGGCGACCGAGGCCTCCGCGGCCGGGGAAATAATCCTCTGTAATTTTACATGTTAAATTAACATGTGTATTAACACAGGCTTGGAGAAGCAAGCCTGCGGGACTCTGCAATACATTGAGCGGGGAGCCAGAAATTTCTGGCGGCGACCGAGGCCTCTGCGGCCGGGATAATAATCCTTGGTAATTTTACATGTTAAATTAACATGTGTATTAACACAGGCTGGGAGAACTAGGCATTCTGGACTTTGAAAAATTTCGAGCAGGGGCCGGAGAAATTCTCCCGGCGACCGAGGCCTCCGCGGCCGGGAGAACTCTCGGCGCTCGGGCTCCGCGTCTACCCATGGGGAGCGGGCAGCCAGAAAATTCTGGCGGCGACCGAGGCCTCCGCGGCCGAGGAAAAGGTCATTGGTAATATTACATGTTAAATTAACATGTGTATTAACACATGCTGGGAGAAGCAGGCATTCTGGACTTTGAAAAATTTCGAGCAGGGGCCGGAGAAATTCTCCCGGCGACCGAGGCCTCCGCGGCCGGGAGAACTCTCGGCGCTTGGGCAGCGCGTCTACCCATGGGGAGCGGGCAGCCAGAAAATTCTGGCGGTGACCGAGGCCTCCGCGGCCGAGGAAATGGTCCTTGGTGATTTTACATGTTAAATTAACATGTGTATTAACACAGGCTGGGAGAAGCAGGCATTCTGGACTTAGAAAAATTTCGAGCAGGGGCCGTTGAAATTCTCCCGGCGACCGAGGCCTCCGCGGCCGGGAGAACTCTCGGCGCTCGGGCTCCGCGTGTACACGCGTCAAGGCCCATTTTGGGTTATATAGGGTGTAGTGGTGTCTCTGGAGGGAAAAAATACACGGTAAATATTGCAGCCAGAGCCTATGGCAATCTGTTGGCGACCGAGGCCTCCACACCCCGGCAAATTTTCGGCTCTCGGACTGTGTGTATTCCACTGGAGACAGGCCTGCGGGACTGTGCAGTATATTGAGCGGGGAGCCAGGAAAATCTCCCGGCGACCGAGGCCTCCGCGGCCGAGGAAATGGTAATTGGTGGTTTTGCATGTAAAATTAACATGTGTATTAACACAAGCTGGGATGAGAGGAATTTGGCGGCGACCGAGGCCTCCTCACCCCGGCAAAATATCAGCTACCGGGCTCTGCATATTCCTACAGAAGCAGGCCTGCAGGACTCTGCAATATATTGAGCGGGAACCAGAAAATTCTGGCGGCGACCGAGGCCTCCGCGGCCGAGGAAAATTGTCATTGGTGGTTTGCATGTAAAATTAACATGTGTATTAACACAAGCTGTGACCAGAGGAATTTGGCGGCGACCGGGGCCTCCACACCCCGGCAAAATATCAGCTACCGGGCTCTGCTTATTCACATTCAAGCAGGCATTAGGGACTCTGAAAAGTTTCGGGCGGGGAGCCAGAAAATTCTCCCGGCCACAGAGCCCTCCCTCCCGAGAGTCTGTGTAAATGCCTGTTATACAGGCCCCATGAATTCCAGCCTTATAGGTTATTTTAAGTCTCCGTTCGTGGTTGTTCGTAAACAACTGCGATTCGGGATTTTGACCTATTTCCTATGATCATGTTCCCGGAAGTTAGCCAGCCTCTTTCAGTCAAAATCTCATATTTTGGGTACCTTTGTGAACCCATCGATAGGCCCATTTTGGGTATATTAGGGGGACATGCAATCGGGAAAAATTGGAATTATTTGCAATATGGAAAGAATATGTACATAAATGAAAAGGGAGTCCCCCCGAGTTTTCTCGCCCTATATATATTGCAAAAATATCCAATTAATTATTGTGGAACCTGTAGCACCTTTCTATGAAGCAGAATTAACATTACAGAACGGTTTGAATGCTACCACCTCAGTTTCTCTACAATGCATTGGATTTCAAAGAGGTGAATTACTGTGGATGGTACTGTTGTATGGCTAACAAATCGTCTGGGAAACAATGCAGAATTAAATTAAGAAGGTTGTATGTTTTCTGTTACATGGTGGAGGTGCCCTCTAGTACACAGTAAAATGTTTTGTGGACTGCAGCTCCTTGAGGAATTAATTCAGTATGGGTCTTGTAGTGGTCTGAAAGTGGATGATGAAAAAGAATGTATAATGGTATTCAGAGCACCTCGCGGTGAAGCGGACATGCTACCTCAAAATGCTTGATTGATTCATGCCCAGTTCCCCCAAGAAGCGGTACATTGAAAAAATTGATTTACTTTGTGGATGATACTAGCAAATACTATCCGCTGGGGGAAGTAAGCAGAAATTTGGTGGTCGTATGTTTGTTACATGGTAGAGGTGCTTTCTAGTACACAATGAAATGCTTGGTGTACCGCTGCTCCTTGAAGAATTAATTCCATATGGGTCTAGCCGTGGTCTTAACTGTGAACACGAAGAACTATCTAAAGTGGCCTATCTGTCTGAACTGCAATACACAAGCTGCGAGCCAATGCTATACCTTTCTCAGGTAACGAGCTCTTGTGCGGCGATTCGATTGGATGCGAAATGGTGGGGAACGCGTGTCCGGTCGTCTTAACCAAGTAATGGTTCCCCTCTGTTAACAATGAAATGTTTGATGGATCGCAGCTCCCTGAGAGACAAGTTTCAAAGGGGTTAGTCGCGGTCTTCAATCCTGGCCAAGGTGCAGTCACCATCTATAAGAGATACCTGCTTTACTGAAGGGTAGCAAGAGTTCCCTTGCCCGCATGTTGCTCCGTGGGGGTATATCAGTATAAAGGTAGAAGAAGCCATGATCGGA
>NW_026963055.1:7500-22517 GCF_032445375.1 Bacillus rossius redtenbacheri | reverse complement strand
ACCACGAACGACAACAACCACGAACGGAAAACAACCCCGAACGACAACAACCACGAACGCACAACAACCACGAATGAAAACAACCACGAACGGTAAACAACCACGAACGAAAACAACCACGAACGAAAACCACCCTCGTTCGTGGTTGTTCGCCTTGTGGGGCGAATCGGGACATCATGCAAATAGCTGGAGACATTCTCCCGGCGATCGAGGCCTCGGCGCCCGGGAAAAATGCCCGCGCTCGGGCGTTGTGGGCACCCATTGCATGGCCCATTTTGGGTTATATAGGGGGTAGTGGTGTCCCGAGGGGGAAAAAATTAACATGTTAAATACTGCTCCCAGGCAATTGTAAAATGTCTCGGCGACGGAAGGCACCACTACCCGGCATATTTCCGCCCCTCGGACTCCGTGCGCCAGCCTGTAATAGCGAATCGGGACTTAGAAAAAATTCGAGCAGAGAGCCAGAAAATTCTCCCGGCGATGGAGGCCTCCGCGGCCGAGGAAATTGTCATTGGTGATTTTGCATGTTAAATTAACATGTGTATTAACACAGGCTTGGAGAAGCAAGCCTGCGGGACTCTGCAATACATTGAGCGGGGAGCCAGAAAATTCTGGCGGCGACCGAGGCCTCCGCGGCCGGGAGAACTCTCGGCGCTCGGGCTCCGCGTCTACACATGGGGAGCGGGCAGCCAGAAAATTCTGGCGGCGACCGAGGCCTCCGCGGCCGAGGAAATGGTCCTTGGTGATTTTACATGTTAAATTAACATGTGTATTAACACAGGCTGGGAGAAGCAAGCCTGCGGGTCGCTGCAATATATTGAGCGGGGAGCCAGAAATTTCTGGCGGCGACCGAGGCCTCCGCGGCCGGGGAAATAATCCTCGGTAATTTTACATGTTAAATTAACATGTGTATTAACACAGGCTTGGAGAAGCAAGCCTGCGGGACTCTGCAATACATTGAGCGGGGAGCCAGAAATTTCTGGCGGCGACCGAGGCCTCTGCGGCCGGGATAATAATCCTTGGTAATTTTACATGTTAAATTAACATGTGTATTAACACAGGCTGGGAGAACTAGGCATTCTGGACTTTGAAAAATTTCGAGCAGGGGCCGGAGAAATTCTCCCGGCGACCGAGGCCTCCGCGGCCGGGAGAACTCTCGGCGCTCGGGCAGCGCGTCTACCCATGGGGAGCGGGCAGCCAGAAAATTCTGGCGGCGACCGAGGCCTCCGCGGCCGAGGAAAAGGTCATTGGTAATATTACATGTTAAATTAACATGTGTATTAACACATGCTGGGAGAAGCAGGCATTCTGGACTTTGAAAAATTTCGAGCAGGGGCCGGAGAAATTCTCCCGGCGACCGAGGCCTCCGCGGCCGGGAGAACTCTCGGCGCTCGGGCTCCGCGTCTACCAATGGGGAGCGGGCAGCCAGAAAATTCTGGCGGCGACCGAGGCCTCCGCGGCCGAGGAAATGGTCCTTGTTGATTTTACATGTTAAATTAACATGTGTATTAACACAGGCTGGGAGAAGCAAGCCTGCGGGACTCTGCAATACATTGAGCGGGGAGCCAGAAAATTCTGGCGGCGACCGAGGCCTCCGCGGCCGAGGAAATGGTCCTCAATGATTTTACATGTTAAATTATCATGTGTATTAACACAGGCTGGGAGAAGCAAGCCTGCGGGACTCTGCAATACATTGAGCGGGGAGCCAGAAAATTCTGGCGGCGACCGAGGCCTCCGCGGCCGGGGAAATAATCCTCGGTAATTTTACATGTTAAATTAACATGTGTATTAACACAGGCTGGGAGAAGCAGGCATTCTGGACTTTGAAAAATTTCGAGCAGGGGCCGGAGAAATTCTCCCGGCGACCGAGGCCTCCGCGGCCGGGAGAACTTCGGCGCTCGGGCTCCGCGTGTACCCGCCGCAAGGCCCATTTTGGGTTATATAGGGGGTAGTGGTGTCTCTGGAGGGAAAAAATACACGGTAAATATTGCAGCCAGAGCCTATGGCAATCTGTTGGCGACCGAGGCCTCCACACGCCGGCAAATTTTCGGCTCTCGGACTGTGTGTATTCCACTGGAGACAGGCCTGCGGGACTCTGTAATATATTGAGCCGGGAGCCAGAAAATTCTGGCGGCGACCGAGGCCTCCGCGGCCGGGGAAATAATCCTCGGTAATTTTACATGTTAAATTAACATGTGTATTAACACAGGCTGGGAGAAGCAAGCCTGCGGGTCGCTGCAATATATTGAGCGGGGAGCCAGAAAATTCTGGCGGCGACCGAGGCCTCCGCGGCCGGGGAAATAATCCTCGGTAATTTTACATGTTAAATTAACATGTGTATTAACACAGGCTTGGAGAAGCAAGCCTGCGGGACTCTGCAATACATTGAGCGGGGAGCCAGAAAATTCTGGCGGCGACCGCGGCCTCTGCGGCCAGGGAAATAATCCTCGGTAATTTTACATGTTAAATAACCATGTGTATTAACACAGGCTGGGAGAAGCAAGCATGCGGGACTCTGCAATATATTGAGCAGGGAGCCAGAAAATTCTGGCTGCGACCGAGGCCTCTGCGGCCGAGGAAATGGTCATTGGTAATTTTACATGTTAAATTAACATGTGTTTTAACACAGGCTGGGAGATGCAGGCATTCTGGACTTAGAAAAATTTCGAGCAGGGGCCCGAGAAATTCTCCCGGCGACCGAGGCCTCTGCGGCCGGGAGAACTCTCGAAAACCACCTCGTTCGTGGTTGTTTGCCGTGCGGGGCGAATCGGGAAATCTAGCAAATAGCTGAAGACATTCTCCCGGCGATGGAGGCCTCGGCGGCCGGGAAAAACGCCCGCGCTCGGGCGTTGCGCGCCCCCTTGGCAAGGCCCATTTTGGGTTATATAGGGGGTAGTGGTGTCCCGAGGGGAAAAAATTAACATGTTAAATACTGCTCCCAGGCAATTGTAAAATGTCTCGGCGACGGAAGGCACCACTACCCGGCATATTTACGCCCCTCGGACTCCGTGCGCCAGCCTGTAATAGCGAATCGGGACTTAGAAAAAAAATTCGAGCAGGGAGCCAGAACATTTTCCCGGCGATCGAGGCCTCCGCGGCCGAGGAATTTGTCATTGGTGATTTTGCATGTTAAATTAACATGTGTATTAACACAGGCTTGGAGAAGCAAGCCTGCGGGACTCTGCAATACATTGAGCGGGCAGCCAGAAAATTCTGGCGGCGACCGTGGCCTCCGCGGCCGGGGAAATAATCCTCTGTAATTTTACATGTTAAATTAACATGTGTATTAACACAGGCTTGGAGAAGCAAGCCTGCGGGACTCTGCAATACATTGAGCGGGGAGCCAGAAATTTCTGGCGGCGACCGAGGCCTCTGCGGCCGGGATAATAATCCTTGGTAATTTTACATGTTAAATTAACATGTGTATTAACACAGGCTGGGAGAACTAGGCATTCTGGACTTTGAAAAATTTCGAGCAGGGGCCGGAGAAATTCTCCCGGCGACCGAGGCCTCCGCGGCCGGGAGAACTCTCGGCGCTCGGGCTCCGCGTCTACCCATGGGGAGCGGGCAGCCAGAAAATTCTGGCGGCGACCGAGGCCTCCGCGGCCGAGGAAAAGGTCATTGGTAATATTACATGTTAAATTAACATGTGTATTAACACATGCTGGGAGAAGCAGGCATTCTGGACTTTGAAAAATTTCGAGCAGGGGCCGGAGAAATTCTCCCGGCGACCGAGGCCTCCGCGGCCGGGAGAACTCTCGGCGCTCGGGCTCCGCGTCTACCCTTGGGGAGCGGGCAGCCAGAAAATTCTGGCGGCGACCGAGGCCTCCGCGGCCGAGGAAATGGTCCTTGGTGATTTTACATGTTAAATTAACATGTGTATTAACACAGGCTGGGAGAAGCAGGCATTCTGGACTTTGGAAAATTTCGAGCAGGGGCCGGAGAAAATCTCCCGGCGACCGAGGCCTCTGCGGCCGGGAGAACTCTCGGCGCTCGGGCTCCGGGTGTACCCGCGGCAAGGCCCATTTTGTGTTATATAGGGGGTAGTGGTGTCCCGAGGGGGAAAAAATTAACATGTTAAATACTGCTTCCAGGCAATAGGAAAATGTCTCGGCGACGGAACACACCACTACCCGGCGAATTCCCGCCCCTCGGACTCCGTGCGCCAGCTAGTAAGAGCGAATCGGGACTTGGAAAAAATTTTATCGGGGAGCCAGAAAATTCTCCCGGCGATCAAGGCAATCACCGCCGGGAGAATTTTTTCTAGCTAACCGATTGAAATTTTCAAAGTACCAATTGCCTCGAAAACAACCACGAACGTAAAACAACCACGAACGGAAAACAACCACGAACGACAACAACCACGAACGACAACAACCACGAACGACAACAACCACGAACGGAAAACAACCCCGAACGACAACAACCACGAACGCACAACAACCACGAATGAAAACAACCACGAACAGTAAACAACCACGAACGAAAACAACCACGAACGAAAACCACCTCGTTCGTGGTTGTTCGCCTTGTGGGGCGAATCGGGACATCATGCAAATAGCTGGAGACATTCTCCCGGCGATCGAGGCCTCGGCGCCCGGGAAAAATGCCCGCGCTCGGGCGTTGTGGGCACCCATTGCATGGCCCATTTTGGGTTATATAGGGGGTAGTGGTGTCCCGAGGGGGAAAAAATTAACATGTTAAATACTGCTCCCAGGCAATTGTAAAATGTCTCGGCGACGGAAGGCACCACTACCCGGCATATTTCCGCCCCTCGGACTCCGTGCGCCAGCCTGTAATAGCGAATCGGGACTTAGAAAAAATTCGAGCAGAGAGCCAGAAAATTCTCCCGGCGATGGAGGCCTCCGCGGCCGAGGAAATTGTCATTGGTGATTTTGCATGTTAAATTAACATGTGTATTAACACAGGCTTGGAGAAGCAAGCCTGCGGGACTCTGCAATACATTGAGCGGGGAGCCAGAAAATTCTGGCGGCGACCGAGGCCTCCGCGGCCGGGAGAACTCTCGGCGCTCGGGCTCCGCGTCTACACATGGGGAGCGGGCAGCCAGAAAATTCTGGCGGCGACCGAGGCCTCCGCGGCCGAGGAAATGGTCCTTGGTGATTTTACATGTTAAATTAACATGTGTATTAACACAGGCTGGGAGAAGCAAGCCTGCGGGTCGCTGCAATATATTGAGCGGGGAGCCAGAAATTTCTGGCGGCGATCGAGGCCTCCGCGGCCGGGGAAATAATCCTCGGTAATTTTACATGTTAAATTAACATGTGTATTAACACAGGCTTGGAGAAGCAAGCCTGCGGGTCTCTGCAATACATTGAGCGGGGAGCCAGAAATTTCTGGCGGCGACCGAGGCCTCTGCGGCCGGGATAATAATCCTTGGTAATTTTACATGTTAAATTAACATGTGTATTAACACAGGCTGGGAGAACTAGGCATTCTGGACTTTGAAAAATTTCGAGCAGGGGCCAGAGAAATTCTCCCGGCGACAGAGGCCTCCGCGGCCGGGAGAAATCTCGGCGCTCGGGCAGCGCGTCTACCCATGGGGAGCGGGCAGCCAGAAAATTCTGGCGGCGACCGAGGCCTCCGCGGACGAGGAAAAGGTCATTGGTAATATTACATGTTAAATTAACATGTGTATTAACACATGCTGGGAGAAGCAGGCATTCTGGACTTTGAAAAATTTCGAGCAGGGGCCGGAGAAATTCTCCCGGCGACCGAGGCCTCCGCGGCCGGGAGAACTCTCGGCGCTCGGGCTCCGCGTCTACCAATGGGGAGCGGGCAGCCAGAAAATTCTGGCGGCGACCGAGGCCTCCGCGGCCGAGGAAATGGTCCTTGTTGATTTTACATGTTAAATTAACATGTGTATTAACACAGGCTGGGAGAAGCAAGCCTGCGGGACTCTGCAATACATTGAGCGGGGAGCCAGAAAATTCTGGCGGCGACCGAGGCCTCCGCGGCCGAGGAAATGGTCCTCAATGATTTTACATGTTAAATTAACATGTGTATTAACACAGGCTGGGAGAAGCAAGCCTGCGGGACTCTGCAATACATTGAGCGGGGAGCCAGAAAATTCTGGCGGCGACCGAGGCCTCCGCGGCCGGGGAAATAATCCTCGGTAATTTTACATGTTAAATTAACATGTGTATTAACACAGGCTGGGAGAAGCAGGCATTCTGGACTTTGAAAAATTTCGAGCAGGGGCCGGAGAAATTCTCCCGGCGACCGAGGCCTCCGCGGCCGGGAGAACTTCGGCGCTCGGGCTCCGCGTGTACACGCCGCAAGGCCCATTTTGGGTTATATAGGGGGTAGTGGTGTCTCTGGAGGGAAAAAATACACGGTAAATATTGCAGCCAGAGCCTATGGCAATCTGTTGGCGACCGAGGCCTCCACACCCCGGCAAATTTTCGGCTCTCGGACTGTGTGTATTCCACTGGAGACAGGCCTGCGGGACTCTGTAATATATTGAGCCGGGAGCCAGAAAATTCTGGCGGCGACCGAAGCCTCCGCGGCCGGGGAAATAATCCTCGGTAATTTTACATGTTAAATTAACATGTGTATTAACACAGGCTGGGAGAAGCAAGCCTGCGGGTCGCTGCAATATATTGAGCGGGGAGCCAGAAAATTCTGGCGGCGACCGAGGCCTCCGCGGCCGGGGAAATAATCCTCGGTAATTTTACATGTTAAATTAACATGTGTATTAACACAGGCTTGGAGAAGCAAGCCTGCGGGACTCTGCAATACATTGAGCGGGGAGCCAGAAAATTCTGGCGGCGACCGCGGCCTCTGCGGCCAGGGAAATAATCCTCGGTAATTTTACATGTTAAATAACCATGTGTATTAACACAGGCTGGGAGAAGCAAGCATGCGGGACTCTGCAATATATTGAGCAGGGAGCCAGAAAATTCTGGCTGCGACCGAGGCCTCTGCGGCCGAGGAAATGGTCATTGGTAATTTTACATGTTAAATTAACATGTGTTTTAACACAGGCTGGGAGATGCAGGCATTCTGGACTTAGAAAAATTTCGAGCAGGGGCCCGAGAAATTCTCCCGGCGACCGAGGCCTCCGCGGCCGGGAGAACTCTCGAAAACCACCTCGTTCGTGGTTGTTTGCCGTGCGGGGCGAATCGGGAAATCTAGCAAATAGCTGAAGACATTCTCCCGGCGATGGAGGCCTCGGCGGCCGGGAAAAACGCCCGCGCTCGGGCGTTGCGCGCCCCCTTGGCAAGGCCCATTTTGGGTTATATAGGGGGTAGTGGTGTCCCGAGGGGAAAAAATTAACATGTTAAATACTGCTCCCAGGCAATTGTAAAATGTCTCGGCGACGGAAGGCACCACTACCCGGCATATTTACGCCCCTCGGACTCCGTGCGCCAGCCTGTAATAGCGAATCGGGACTTAGAAAAAAAATTCGAGCAGGGAGCCAGAACATTTTCCCGGCGATCGAGGCCTCCGCGGCCGAGGAATTTGTCATTGGTGATTTTGCATGTTAAATTAACATGTGTATTAACACAGGCTTGGAGAAGCAAGCCTGCGGGACTCTGCAATACATTGAGCGGGCAGCCAGAAAATTCTGGCGGCGACCGAGGCCTCCGCGGCCGGGGAAATAATCCTCTGTAATTTTACATGTTAAATTAACATGTGTATTAACACAGGCTTGGAGAAGCAAGCCTGCGGGACGCTGCAATACATTGAGCGGGGAGCCAGAAATTTCTGGCGGCGACCGAGGCCTCTGCGGCCGGGATAATAATCCTTGGTAATTTTACATGTTAAATTAACATGTGTATTAACACAGGCTGGGAGAACTAGGCATTCTAGACTTTGAAAAATTTCGAGCAGGGGCCGGAGAAATTCTCCCGGCGACCGAGGCCTCCGCGGCCGGGAGAACTCTCGGCGCTCGGGCTCCGCGTCTACCCATGGGGAGCGGGAAGCCAGAAAATTCTGGCGGCGACCGAGGCCTCCGCGGCCGAGGAAATGGTCCTTGGTGATTTTACATGTTAAATTAACATGTGTATTAACACAGGCTGGGAAAAGCAAGCCTGCGGGACTCTGCAATATATTGAGCGGGGAGCCAGAAAATTCTGGCGGCGACCGAGGCCTCCACGGCCGGGGAAATAATCCTCGGTAATTTAACATGTTAAATTAACATGTGTATTAACACAGGCTTGGAGAAGCATGCCTGCGGGACTCTGCAATACATTGAGCGGGGAGCCAGAAAATTCTGGCGGCGACCGAGGCCTCTGCGGCCGAGGAAATGGTCATTGGTAATTTTACATGTTAAATTAACATGTGTATTAACACAGGCTGGGAAAAGCAAGCCTGCGGGACTCTGCAATATATTGAGCGGGGAGCCAGAAAATTCTGGCGGCGACCGAGGCCTCCACGGCCGGGGAAATAATCCTCGGTAATTTAACATGTTAAATTAACATGTGTATTAACACAGGCTGGGAGAAGCAGGCATTCTGGACTTTGAAAAATTTCGAGCAGGGGCCGGAGAAATTCTCCCGGCGACCGAGGCCTCCGCGGCCGGGAGAACACTCGGCGCTCGGGCTCCGCGTGTACCCGCGGCAAGGCCCATGTTGGGTTATATAGGGGGTAGTGGTGTCCCGAGGGGGAAAAAATTAACATGTTAAATACAGCTTCCAGGCAATAGAAAAATGTCTCGGCGACGGAAGGCACCACTACCCGGCGAATTCCCGCCCCTCTGACTCCGTGCGCCAGCCTGTAATAGCGAATCGGGACTTAGAAAAAATTCGAGCAGGGAGCCAGACAATTCTGTCGGCGACCGAGGCCTCCGTGGCCGGGGAAATAATCCTCGGTAATTTTACATGTTAAATTAACATGTGTATTAACACAGGCTTGGAGAACCAAGCCTGCGGGACTCTGCAATACATTGAGCGGGGAGCCAGAAAATTCTGGCGGCGACCGAGGCCTCCGCGGCCGGGGAAATAATCCTCGGTAATTTTACATGTTAAATTAACATGTGTATTAACACAGGCTTGGAGAACCAAGCCTGCGGGACTCTGCAATACATTGAGAGGTGAGCCAGAAAATTCTGGCGGCGACCGAGGCCTCCGCGGCCGAGGAAATGGTCCTCGGTGATTTTACATGTTAAATTAACATGTGTATTAACACAGGCTGGGAGAAGCAAGCCTGCGGGACTCTGCAATATATTGAGCGGGGAGCCAGAAAATTCTGGCGGCGACCGAGGCCTCCACGGCCGGGGAAATAATCCTCGATAATTTAACATGTTAAATTAACATGTGTATTAACACAGGCTGGGAGAAGCAGGCATTCTGGACTTTGAAAAATTTCGAGCAGGGGCCGGAGAAATTCTCCCGGCGACCGAGGCCTCCGCGGCCGGGAGAACTTCGGCGCTCGGGCTCTGCGTGTACCCACCGCAAGGCCTATTTTGGGTTTTATAGGGGGTAGTGGTGTCTCTGGAGGGAAAAAATACACGGTAAATATTGCAGCCAGAGCCTATGGCAATCTGTTGGCGACCGAGGCCTCCACACCCCGGCAAATTTTCGGCTCTCGGACTGTGTGTATTCCACTGGAGACAGGCCTGCGGGACTCTGTAATATATTGAGCCGGGAGCCAGAAAATTCTGGCGGCGACCGAGGCCTCCGCGGCCGAGGAAAAGGTCATTGGTAAAATTACATGTTAAATTAACATGTGTATTAACACAGGCTGGGAGAAGCAGGCATTCTGGACTTAGAAAAATTTCGAGCAGGGGCCCGAGAAATTCTCACCGGCTACGAGGCCTCCGCGGCCGGGAGAACTCTCGGCGCTCGGGCTCCGCGTCTACACATGGGGAGCGGGCAGCCAGAAAATTCTGGCGGCGACCGAGGCCTCCGCGGCCGAGGAAATGGTCCTTGGTGATTTTACATGTTAAATTAACATGTGTATTAACACAGGCTGGGAGAAGCAAGCCTGCGGGTCGCTGCAATATATTGAGCGGGGAGCCAGAAATTTCTGGCGGCGACCGAGGCCTCCGCGGCCGGGGAAATAATCCTCGGTAATTTTACATGTTAAATTAACATGTGTATTAACACAGGCTTGGAGAAGCAAGCATGCGGGACTCTGCAATATATTGAGCAGGGAGCCAGAAAATTCTGGCTGCGACCGAGGCCTCTGCGGCCGAGGAAATGGTCATTGGTAATTTTACATGTTAAATTAACATGTGTTTTAACACAGGCTGGGAGATGCAGGCATTCTGGACTTAGAAAAATTTCGAGCAGGGGCCAGGGAAATTCTCCCTGCGACCGAGGCCTCCGCGGCCGGGAGAACTCTCGAAAACCACCTCGTTCGTGGTTGTTTGTCGTGCGGGGCGAATCGGGAAATCTAGCAAATAGCTGAAGACATTCTCCCGGCGATGGAGGTCTCGGCGGCCGGGAAAAACGCCCGCGCTCGGGCGTTGCGCGCCCCCTTGGCAAGGCCCATTTTGCGTTATATAGGGGGTAGTGGTGTCACGAGGGGAAAAAATTAACATGTTAAATACTGCTCCCAGGCAATTGTAAAATGTCTCGGCGACGGAAGGCACCACTACCCGGCATATTTACGCCCCTCGGACTCCGTGCGCCAGCCTGTAATAGCGAATCGGGACTTAGAAAAAAAATTCGAGCAGGGAGCCAGAACATTTTCCCGGCGATCGAGGCCTCCGCGGCCGAGGAATTTGTCATTGGTGATTTTGCATGTTAAATTAACATGTGTATTAACACAGGCTTGGAGAAGCAAGCCTGCGGGACTCTGCAATACATTGAGCGGGCAGCCAGAAAATTCTGGCGGCGACCGAGGCCTCCGCGGCCGGGGAAATAATCCTCTGTAATTTTACATGTTAAATTAACATGTGTATTAACACAGGCTTGGAGAAGCAAGCCTGCGGGACTCTGCAATACATTGAGCGGGGAGCCAGAAATTTCTGGCGGCGACCGAGGCCTCTGCGGCCGGGATAATAATCCTTGGTAATTTTACATGTTAAATTAACATGTGTATTAACACAGGCTGGGAGAACTAGGCATTCTGGACTTTGAAAAATTTCGAGCAGGGGCCGGAGAAATTCTCCCGGCGACCGAGGCCTCCGCGGCCGGGAGAACTCTCGGCGCTCGGGCTCCGCGTCTACCCATGGGGAGCGGGCAGCCAGAAAATTCTGGCGGCGACCGAGGCCTCCGCGGCCGAGGAAAAGGTCATTGGTAATATTACATGTTAAATTAACATGTGTATTAACACATGCTGGGAGAAGCAGGCATTCTGGACTTTGAAAAATTTCGAGCAGGGGCCGGAGAAATTCTCCCGGCGACCGAGGCCTCCGCGGCCGGGAGAACTCTCGGCGCTTGGGCAGCGCGTCTACCCATGGGGAGCGGGCAGCCAGAAAATTCTGGCGGTGACCGAGGCCTCCGCGGCCGAGGAAATGGTCCTTGGTGATTTTACATGTTAAATTAACATGTGTATTAACACAGGCTGGGAGAAGCAGGCATTCTGGACTTAGAAAAATTTCGAGCAGGGGCCGTTGAAATTCTCCCGGCGACCGAGGCCTCCGCGGCCGGGAGAACTCTCGGCGCTCGGGCTCCGCGTGTACACGCGTCAAGGCCCATTTTGGGTTATATAGGGTGTAGTGGTGTCTCTGGAGGGAAAAAATACACGGTAAATATTGCAGCCAGAGCCTATGGCAATCTGTTGGCGACCGAGGCCTCCACACCCCGGCAAATTTTCGGCTCTCGGACTGTGTGTATTCCACTGGAGACAGGCCTGCGGGACTGTGCAGTATATTGAGCGGGGAGCCAGGAAAATCTCCCGGCGACCGAGGCCTCCGCGGCCGAGGAAATGGTAATTGGTGGTTTTGCATGTAAAATTAACATGTGTATTAACACAAGCTGGGATGAGAGGAATTTGGCGGCGACCGAGGCCTCCTCACCCCGGCAAAATATCAGCTACCGGGCTCTGCATATTCCTACAGAAGCAGGCCTGCAGGACTCTGCAATATATTGAGCGGGAACCAGAAAATTCTGGCGGCGACCGAGGCCTCCGCGGCCGAGGAAAATTGTCATTGGTGGTTTGCATGTAAAATTAACATGTGTATTAACACAAGCTGTGACCAGAGGAATTTGGCGGCGACCGGGGCCTCCACACCCCGGCAAAATATCAGCTACCGGGCTCTGCTTATTCACATTCAAGCAGGCATTAGGGACTCTGAAAAGTTTCGGGCGGGGAGCCAGAAAATTCTCCCGGCCACAGAGCCCTCCCTCCCGAGAGTCTGTGTAAATGCCTGTTATACAGGCCCCATGAATTCCAGCCTTATAGGTTATTTTAAGTCTCCGTTCGTGGTTGTTCGTAAACAACTGCGATTCGGGATTTTGACCTATTTCCTATGATCATGTTCCCGGAAGTTAGCCAGCCTCTTTCAGTCAAAATCTCATATTTTGGGTACCTTTGTGAACCCATCGATAGGCCCATTTTGGGTATATTAGGGGGACATGCAATCGGGAAAAATTGGAATTATTTGCAATATGGAAAGAATATGTACATAAATGAAAAGGGAGTCCCCCCGAGTTTTCTCGCCCTATATATATTGCAAAAATATCCAATTAATTATTGTGGAACCTGTAGCACCTTTCTATGAAGCAGAATTAACATTACAGAACGGTTTGAATGCTACCACCTCAGTTTCTCTACAATGCATTGGATTTCAAAGAGGTGAATTACTGTGGATGGTACTGTTGTATGGCTAACAAATCGTCTGGGAAACAATGCAGAATTAAATTAAGAAGGTTGTATGTTTTCTGTTACATGGTGGAGGTGCCCTCTAGTACACAGTAAAATGTTTTGTGGACTGCAGCTCCTTGAGGAATTAATTCAGTATGGGTCTTGTAGTGGTCTGAAAGTGGATGATGAAAAAGAATGTATAATGGTATTCAGAGCACCTCGCGGTGAAGCGGACATGCTACCTCAAAATGCTTGATTGATTCATGCCCAGTTCCCCCAAGAAGCGGTACATTGAAAAAATTGATTTACTTTGTGGATGATACTAGCAAATACTATCCGCTGGGGGAAGTAAGCAGAAATTTGGTGGTCGTATGTTTGTTACATGGTAGAGGTGCTTTCTAGTACACAATGAAATGCTTGGTGTACCGCTGCTCCTTGAAGAATTAATTCCATATGGGTCTAGCCGTGGTCTTAACTGTGAACACGAAGAACTATCTAAAGTGGCCTATCTGTCTGAACTGCAATACACAAGCTGCGAGCCAATGCTATACCTTTCTCAGGTAACGAGCTCTTGTGCGGCGATTCGATTGGATGCGAAATGGTGGGGAACGCGTGTCCGGTCGTCTTAACCAAGTAATGGTTCCCCTCTGTTAACAATGAAATGTTTGATGGATCGCAGCTCCCTGAGAGACAAGTTTCAAAGGGGTTAGTCGCGGTCTTCAATCCTGGCCAAGGTGCAGTCACCATCTATAAGAGATACCTGCTTTACTGAAGGGTAGCAAGAGTTCCCTTGCCCGCATGTTGCTCCGTGGGGGTATATCAGTATAAAGGTAGAAGAAGCCATGATCGGAGCTTCGGTGGATGAGATTGGCGGAGAAGACATGTTCTTGTCTATCTGGTAGATCAGGGGGGTGGCAGCTGATCCGGAGAAAGCAAGCGGACTCCCGATGTTCCGTCGACTCCCAATGTACACTTGAAACATGCACATTTGGGTGGCGAGGGGGCGTTGTGGCCATCCGAAAACATGTCTTCATCTCTCTTATTGGTGGACCGCTGCTCCTTGAAGAATTAATTCCATATGGGTCTAGTCTTGGTGATAACTGTGAACACTAAGAACTATCTAAAGTGGCCTATCTGTCTGAACTGCAATACACTAGCTGCGAGCCAATGCTATACCTTTCTTAGGTAACGAGCTCTTGTGCGGCAATTCGATTGGATGCGAAATGGTGGGGAACGCGTGTCCTATCGTCTTAACCAAGTAATGGTTCCCCTCTGTTAACAATGAAATGTTTGATGGATCGCAGCTCCCTGAGAGACAAGTTTCAAAGGGGTTAGTCGCGGTCTTCAATCCTGGCCAAGGTGCAGTCACCATCTATAAGAGATACCTGCTTTACTGAAGGGTAGCAAGAGTTCCCTTGCCCGCATGTTGCTCCGTGGGGGTATATCAGTATAAAGGTAGAAGAAGCCATGATCGGAGCTTCGGTGGATGAGATTGGTGGAGAAGACATGTTCTTGTCTATCTGGTAGATCAGGGGGGTGGCAGCTGATCCGGAGAAAGCAAGCGGACTCCCGATGTTCCGTCGACTCCCAATGTACACTTAAAACATGCACATTTGGGTGGCGAGGGGGCGTTGTGGCCATCCGAAAACATGTCTTCATCTCTCTTATTGGTGGACCGCTGCTCCTTGAAGAATTAAATCCATATGGGTCTAGTCTTGGTGATAACTGTGAACACTAAGAACTATCTAAAGTGGCCTATCTGTCTGAACTGCAATACACTAGCTGCGAGCCAATGCTATACCTTTCTCAGGTAACGAGCTCTTGTGCGGCAATTCGATTGGATGCGAAATGGTGGGGAACGCGTGTCCTATCGTCTTAACCAAGTAATGGTTCCCCTCTGTTAACAATGAAATGTTTGATGGATCGCAGCTCCCTGAGAGACAAGTTTCAAAGGGGTTAGTCGCGGTCTTCAGCCCTGGCCAAAGGTGTTTAGAAATGAATACTTTTCGGACCAGTGGGCAAATTAGTTCACAGCGAGCCCACGGGCCAACGGTCTGCTCCCGCAGTGGGCCGCGCCCGAATGTGGGCACCGATCATATAATTTGAAATCCACTCGCCAAGTACCATGCGAGTTTCTAAGAGCGCGATATATTCGCCAGTGAAAGCCTTGGAAGTTTGGCCTCGCCTACTCCCTAGGAAAATTAATTAGAGATGGAAGGAAAGACTTTGCAATTGCAAAGCGGGTGTCGATATTGGGAAGTCGCCCCCGTACTTGTTGATACAGAAGGAAAAAAAAATGT
>NW_026963054.1:0-15000 GCF_032445375.1 Bacillus rossius redtenbacheri | reverse complement strand
GGCCTCGGATGAGTCCCGTATCGTTATTTTTCGTCACTACCTCCCCGTGCCGGGAGTGGGTAATTTGCGCGCCTGCTGCCTTCCTTGGATGTGGTAGCCGTTTCTCAGGCTCCCTCTCCGGAATCGAACCCTGATTCCCCGTTACCCGTTACAACCATGGTAGGCGCAGAACCTACCATCGACAGTTGATAAGGCAGACATTTGAAAGATGCGTCGCCGGTACGGAGACCGTGCGATCAGCACAAAGTTATCCAGAGTCACCAAAGCAAACGGACGCAGACGAGCCACGCCGATTGGTTTTGATCTAATAAAAGCATCCCTCCCATTTCTGGTCGGGACTCAGTTCAGCATGTATTAGCTCTAGAATTACCACAGTTATCCAAGTCATGTGGTACGATCTAAGGAACCATAACTGATTTAATGAGCCATTCGCGGTTTCACCTTATTTTGGCTTGCACTTAGACATGCATGGCTTAATCTTTGAGACAAGCATATGACTACTGGCAGGATCAACCAGGGAGCTGCTAGCAGCTTTTTTTTTCGTTCGGAGGAACCTCCCGGGTCCGCAGAGCACCGGGTCCGAATCTTATGATGTACATTTTTTTTTCCTTCTGTATCAACAAGTACGGGGGCGACTTCCCAATATCGACACCCGCTTTGCAATTGCAAAGTCTTTCCTTCCATCTCTAATTAATTTTCCTAGGGAGTAGGCGAGGCCAAACTTCCAAGGCTTTCACTGGCGAATATATCGCGCTCTTAGAAACTCGCATGGTACTTGGCGAGTGGATTTCAAATTATATGATCGGTGCCCACATTCGGGCGCGGCCCACTGCGGGAGCAGACCGTTGGCCCGTGGGCTCGCTGTGAACTAATTTGCCCACTGGTCCGAAAAGTATTCATTTCTAAACACCTTTGGCCAGGGCTGAAGACCGCGACTAACCCCTTTGAAACTTGTCTCTCAGGGAGCTGCGATCCATCAAACATTTCATTGTTAACAGAGGGGAACCATTACTTGGTTAAGACGATAGGACACGCGTTCCCCACCATTTCGCATCCAATCGAATTGCCGCACAAGAGCTCGTTACCTGAGAAAGGTATAGCATTGGCTCGCAGCTAGTGTATTGCAGTTCAGACAGATAGGCCACTTTAGATAGTTCTTAGTGTTCACAGTTATCACCAAGACTAGACCCATATGGATTTAATTCTTCAAGGAGCAGCGGTCCACCAATAAGAGAGATGAAGACATGTTTTCGGATGGCCACAACGCCCCCTCGCCACCCAAATGTGCATGTTTTAAGTGTACATTGGGAGTCGACGGAACATCGGGAGTCCGCTTGCTTTCTCCGGATCAGCTGCCACCCCCCTGATCTACCAGATAGACAAGAACATGTCTTCTCCACCAATCTCATCCACCGAAGCTCCGATCATGGCTTCTTCTACCTTTATACTGATATACCCCCACGGAGCAACATGCGGGCAAGGGAACTCTTGCTACCCTTCAGTAAAGCAGGTATCTCTTATAGATGGTGACTGCACCTTGGCCAGGATTGAAGACCGCGACTAACCCCTTTGAAACTTGTCTCTCAGGGAGCTGCGATCCATCAAACATTTCATTGTTAACAGAGGGGAACCATTACTTGGTTAAGACGATAGGACACGCGTTCCCCACCATTTCGCATCCAATCGAATTGCCGCACAAGAGCTCGTTACCTAAGAAAGGTATAGCATTGGCTCGCAGCTAGTGTATTGCAGTTCAGACAGATAGGCCACTTTAGATAGTTCTTAGTGTTCACAGTTATCACCAAGACTAGACCCATATGGAATTAATTCTTCAAGGAGCAGCGGTCCACCAATAAGAGAGATGAAGACATGTTTTCGGATGGCCACAACGCCCCCTCGCCACCCAAATGTGCATGTTTCAAGTGTACATTGGGAGTCGACGGAACATCGGGAGTCCGCTTGCTTTCTCCGGATCAGCTGCCACCCCCCTGATCTACCAGATAGACAAGAACATGTCTTCTCCGCCAATCTCATCCACCGAAGCTCCGATCATGGCTTCTTCTACCTTTATACTGATATACCCCCACGGAGCAACATGCGGGCAAGGGAACTCTTGCTACCCTTCAGTAAAGCAGGTATCTCTTATAGATGGTGACTGCACCTTGGCCAGGATTGAAGACCGCGACTAACCCCTTTGAAACTTGTCTCTCAGGGAGCTGCGATCCATCAAACATTTCATTGTTAACAGAGGGGAACCATTACTTGGTTAAGACGACCGGACACGCGTTCCCCACCATTTCGCATCCAATCGAATCGCCGCACAAGAGCTCGTTACCTGAGAAAGGTATAGCATTGGCTCGCAGCTTGTGTATTGCAGTTCAGACAGATAGGCCACTTTAGATAGTTCTTCGTGTTCACAGTTAAGACCACGGCTAGACCCATATGGAATTAATTCTTCAAGGAGCAGCGGTACACCAAGCATTTCATTGTGTACTAGAAAGCACCTCTACCATGTAACAAACATACGACCACCAAATTTCTGCTTACTTCCCCCAGCGGATAGTATTTGCTAGTATCATCCACAAAGTAAATCAATTTTTTCAATGTACCGCTTCTTGGGGGAACTGGGCATGAATCAATCAAGCATTTTGAGGTAGCATGTCCGCTTCACCGCGAGGTGCTCTGAATACCATTATACATTCTTTTTCATCATCCACTTTCAGACCACTACAAGACCCATACTGAATTAATTCCTCAAGGAGCTGCAGTCCACAAAACATTTTACTGTGTACTAGAGGGCACCTCCACCATGTAACAGAAAACATACAACCTTCTTAATTTAATTCTGCATTGTTTCCCAGACGATTTGTTAGCCATACAACAGTACCATCCACAGTAATTCACCTCTTTGAAATCCAATGCATTGTAGAGAAACTGAGGTGGTAGCATTCAAACCGTTCTGTAATGTTAATTCTGCTTCATAGAAAGGTGCTACAGGTTCCACAATAATTAATTGGATATTTTTGCAATATATATAGGGCGAGAAAACTCGGGGGGACTCCCTTTTCATTTATGTACATATTCTTTCCATATTGCAAATAATTCCAATTTTTCCCGATTGCATGTCCCCCTAATATACCCAAAATGGGCCTATCGATGGGTTCACAAAGGTACCCAAAATATGAGATTTTGACTGAAAGAGGCTGGCTAACTTCCGGGAACATGATCATAGGAAATAGGTCAAAATCCCGAATCGCAGTTGTTTACGAACAACCACGAACGGAGACTTAAAATAACCTATAAGGCTGGAATTCATGGGGCCTGTATAACAGGCATTTACACAGACTCTCGGGAGGGAGGGCTCTGTGGCCGGGAGAATTTTCTGGCTCCCCGCCCGAAACTTTTCAGAGTCCCTAATGCCTGCTTGAATGTGAATAAGCAGAGCCCGGTAGCTGATATTTTGCCGGGGTGTGGAGGCCCCGGTCGCCGCCAAATTCCTCTGGTCACAGCTTGTGTTAATACACATGTTAATTTTACATGCAAACCACCAATGACAATTTTCCTCGGCCGCGGAGGCCTCGGTCGCCGCCAGAATTTTCTGGTTCCCGCTCAATATATTGCAGAGTCCTGCAGGCCTGCTTCTGTAGGAATATGCAGAGCCCGGTAGCTGATATTTTGCCGGGGTGAGGAGGCCTCGGTCGCCGCCAAATTCCTCTCATCCCAGCTTGTGTTAATACACATGTTAATTTTACATGCAAAACCACCAATTACCATTTCCTCGGCCGCGGAGGCCTCGGTCGCCGGGAGATTTTCCTGGCTCCCCGCTCAATATACTGCACAGTCCCGCAGGCCTGTCTCCAGTGGAATACACACAGTCCGAGAGCCGAAAATTTGCCGGGGTGTGGAGGCCTCGGTCGCCAACAGATTGCCATAGGCTCTGGCTGCAATATTTACCGTGTATTTTTTCCCTCCAGAGACACCACTACACCCTATATAACCCAAAATGGGCCTTGACGCGTGTACACGCGGAGCCCGAGCGCCGAGAGTTCTCCCGGCCGCGGAGGCCTCGGTCGCCGGGAGAATTTCAACGGCCCCTGCTCGAAATTTTTCTAAGTCCAGAATGCCTGCTTCTCCCAGCCTGTGTTAATACACATGTTAATTTAACATGTAAAATCACCAAGGACCATTTCCTCGGCCGCGGAGGCCTCGGTCACCGCCAGAATTTTCTGGCTGCCCGCTCCCCATGGGTAGACGCGCTGCCCAAGCGCCGAGAGTTCTCCCGGCCGCGGAGGCCTCGGTCGCCGGGAGAATTTCTCCGGCCCCTGCTCGAAATTTTTCAAAGTCCAGAATGCCTGCTTCTCCCAGCATGTGTTAATACACATGTTAATTTAACATGTAATATTACCAATGACCTTTTCCTCGGCCGCGGAGGCCTCGGTCGCCGCCAGAATTTTCTGGCTGCCCGCTCCCCATGGGTAGACGCGGAGCCCGAGCGCCGAGAGTTCTCCCGGCCGCGGAGGCCTCGGTCGCCGGGAGAATTTCTCCGGCCCCTGCTCGAAATTTTTCAAAGTCCAGAATGCCTAGTTCTCCCAGCCTGTGTTAATACACATGTTAATTTAACATGTAAAATTACCAAGGATTATTATCCCGGCCGCAGAGGCCTCGGTCGCCGCCAGAAATTTCTGGCTCCCCGCTCAATGTATTGCAGAGTCCCGCAGGCTTGCTTCTCCAAGCCTGTGTTAATACACATGTTAATTTAACATGTAAAATTACAGAGGATTATTTCCCCGGCCGCGGAGGCCTCGGTCGCCGCCAGAATTTTCTGGCTGCCCGCTCAATGTATTGCAGAGTCCCGCAGGCTTGCTTCTCCAAGCCTGTGTTAATACACATGTTAATTTAACATGCAAAATCACCAATGACAAATTCCTCGGCCGCGGAGGCCTCGATCGCCGGGAAAATGTTCTGGCTCCCTGCTCGAATTTTTTTTCTAAGTCCCGATTCGCTATTACAGGCTGGCGCACGGAGTCCGAGGGGCGTAAATATGCCGGGTAGTGGTGCCTTCCGTCGCCGAGACATTTTACAATTGCCTGGGAGCAGTATTTAACATGTTAATTTTTTCCCCTCGTGACACCACTACCCCCTATATAACGCAAAATGGGCCTTGCCAAGGGGGCGCGCAACGCCCGAGCGCGGGCGTTTTTCCCGGCCGCCGAGACCTCCATCGCCGGGAGAATGTCTTCAGCTATTTGCTAGATTTCCCGATTCGCCCCGCACGACAAACAACCACGAACGAGGTGGTTTTCGAGAGTTCTCCCGGCCGCGGAGGCCTCGGTCGCAGGGAGAATTTCCCTGGCCCCTGCTCGAAATTTTTCTAAGTCCAGAATGCCTGCATCTCCCAGCCTGTGTTAAAACACATGTTAATTTAACATGTAAAATTACCAATGACCATTTCCTCGGCCGCAGAGGCCTCGGTCGCAGCCAGAATTTTCTGGCTCCCTGCTCAATATATTGCAGAGTCCCGCATGCTTGCTTCTCCAAGCCTGTGTTAATACACATGTTAATTTAACATGTAAAATTACCGAGGATTATTTCCCCGGCCGCGGAGGCCTCGGTCGCCGCCAGAAATTTCTGGCTCCCCGCTCAATATATTGCAGCGACCCGCAGGCTTGCTTCTCCCAGCCTGTGTTAATACACATGTTAATTTAACATGTAAAATCACCAAGGACCATTTCCTCGGCCGCGGAGGCCTCGGTCGCCGCCAGAATTTTCTGGCTGCCCGCTCCCCATGTGTAGACGCGGAGCCCGAGCGCCGAGAGTTCTCCCGGCCGCGGAGGCCTCGTAGCCGGGAGAATTTCTCGGGCCCCTGCTCGAAATTTTTCTAAGTCCAGAATGCCTGCTTCTCCCAGCCTGTGTTAATACACATGTTAATTTAACATGTAATTTTACCAATGACCTTTTCCTCGGCCGCGGAGGCCTCGGTCGCCGCCAGAATTTTCTGGCTCCCGGCTCAATATATTACAGAGTCCCGCAGGCCTGTCTCCAGTGGAATACACACAGTCCGAGAGCCGAAAATTTGCCGGGGTGTGGAGGCCTCGGTCGCCAACAGATTGCCATAGGCTCTGGCTGCAATATTTACCGTGTATTTTTTCCCTCCAGAGACACCACTACCCCCTATAAAACCCAAAATAGGCCTTGCGGTGGGTACACGCAGAGCCCGAGCGCCGAAGTTCTCCCGGCCGCGGAGGCCTCGGTCGCCGGGAGAATTTCTCCGGCCCCTGCTCGAAATTTTTCAAAGTCCAGAATGCCTGCTTCTCCCAGCCTGTGTTAATACACATGTTAATTTAACATGTTAAATTATCGAGGATTATTTCCCCGGCCGTGGAGGCCTCGGTCGCCGCCAGAATTTTCTGGCTCCCCGCTCAATATATTGCAGAGTCCCGCAGGCTTGCTTCTCCCAGCCTGTGTTAATACACATGTTAATTTAACATGTAAAATCACCGAGGACCATTTCCTCGGCCGCGGAGGCCTCGGTCGCCGCCAGAATTTTCTGGCTCACCTCTCAATGTATTGCAGAGTCCCGCAGGCTTGGTTCTCCAAGCCTGTGTTAATACACATGTTAATTTAACATGTAAAATTACCGAGGATTATTTCCCCGGCCGCGGAGGCCTCGGTCGCCGCCAGAATTTTCTGGCTCCCCGCTCAATGTATTGCAGAGTCCCGCAGGCTTGGTTCTCCAAGCCTGTGTTAATACACATGTTAATTTAACATGTAAAATTACCGAGGATTATTTCCCCGGCCACGGAGGCCTCGGTCGCCGACAGAATTGTCTGGCTCCCTGCTCGAATTTTTTCTAAGTCCCGATTCGCTATTACAGGCTGGCGCACGGAGTCAGAGGGGCGGGAATTCGCCGGGTAGTGGTGCCTTCCGTCGCCGAGACATTTTTCTATTGCCTGGAAGCTGTATTTAACATGTTAATTTTTTCCCCCTCGGGACACCACTACCCCCTATATAACCCAACATGGGCCTTGCCGCGGGTACACGCGGAGCCCGAGCGCCGAGTGTTCTCCCGGCCGCGGAGGCCTCGGTCGCCGGGAGAATTTCTCCGGCCCCTGCTCGAAATTTTTCAAAGTCCAGAATGCCTGCTTCTCTCCCAGCCTGTGTTAATACACATGTTAATTTAACATGTTAAATTACCGAGGATTATTTCCCCGGCCGTGGAGGCCTCGGTCGCCGCCAGAATTTTCTGGCTCCCCGCTCAATATATTGCAGAGTCCCGCAGGCTTGCTTTTCCCAGCCTGTGTTAATACACATGTTAATTTAACATGTAAAATTACCAATGACCATTTCCTCGGCCGCAGAGGCCTCGGTCGCCGCCAGAATTTTCTGGCTCCCCGCTCAATGTATTGCAGAGTCCCGCAGGCATGCTTCTCCAAGCCTGTGTTAATACACATGTTAATTTAACATGTTAAATTACCGAGGATTATTTCCCCGGCCGTGGAGGCCTCGGTCGCCGCCAGAATTTTCTGGCTCCCCGCTCAATATATTGCAGAGTCCCGCAGGCTTGCTTTTCCCAGCCTGTGTTAATACACATGTTAATTTAACATGTAAAATCACCAAGGACCATTTCCTCGGCCGCGGAGGCCTCGGTCGCCGCCAGAATTTTCTGGCTTCCCGCTCCCCATGGGTAGACGCGGAGCCCGAGCGCCGAGAGTTCTCCCGGCCGCGGAGGCCTCGGTCGCCGGGAGAATTTCTCCGGCCCCTGCTCGAAATTTTTCAAAGTCTAGAATGCCTAGTTCTCCCAGCCTGTGTTAATACACATGTTAATTTAACATGTAAAATTACCAAGGATTATTATCCCGGCCGCAGAGGCCTCGGTCGCCGCCAGAAATTTCTGGCTCCCCGCTCAATGTATTGCAGCGTCCCGCAGGCTTGCTTCTCCAAGCCTGTGTTAATACACATGTTAATTTAACATGTAAAATTACAGAGGATTATTTCCCCGGCCGCGGAGGCCTCGGTCGCCGCCAGAATTTTCTGGCTGCCCGCTCAATGTATTGCAGAGTCCCGCAGGCTTGCTTCTCCAAGCCTGTGTTAATACACATGTTAATTTAACATGCAAAATCACCAATGACAAATTCCTCGGCCGCGGAGGCCTCGATCGCCGGGAAAATGTTCTGGCTCCCTGCTCGAATTTTTTTTCTAAGTCCCGATTCGCTATTACAGGCTGGCGCACGGAGTCCGAGGGGCGTAAATATGCCGGGTAGTGGTGCCTTCCGTCGCCGAGACATTTTACAATTGCCTGGGAGCAGTATTTAACATGTTAATTTTTTCCCCTCGGGACACCACTACCCCCTATATAACCCAAAATGGGCCTTGCCAAGGGGGCGCGCAACGCCCGAGCGCGGGCGTTTTTCCCGGCCGCCGAGGCCTCCATCGCCGGGAGAATGTCTTCAGCTATTTGCTAGATTTCCCGATTCGCCCCGCACGGCAAACAACCACGAACGAGGTGGTTTTCGAGAGTTCTCCCGGCCGCGGAGGCCTCGGTCGCCGGGAGAATTTCTCGGGCCCCTGCTCGAAATTTTTCTAAGTCCAGAATGCCTGCATCTCCCAGCCTGTGTTAAAACACATGTTAATTTAACATGTAAAATTACCAATGACCATTTCCTCGGCCGCAGAGGCCTCGGTCGCAGCCAGAATTTTCTGGCTCCCTGCTCAATATATTGCAGAGTCCCGCATGCTTGCTTCTCCCAGCCTGTGTTAATACACATGGTTATTTAACATGTAAAATTACCGAGGATTATTTCCCTGGCCGCAGAGGCCGCGGTCGCCGCCAGAATTTTCTGGCTCCCCGCTCAATGTATTGCAGAGTCCCGCAGGCTTGCTTCTCCAAGCCTGTGTTAATACACATGTTAATTTAACATGTAAAATTACCGAGGATTATTTCCCCGGCCGCGGAGGCCTCGGTCGCCGCCAGAATTTTCTGGCTCCCCGCTCAATATATTGCAGCGACCCGCAGGCTTGCTTCTCCCAGCCTGTGTTAATACACATGTTAATTTAACATGTAAAATTACCGAGGATTATTTCCCCGGCCGCGGAGGCTTCGGTCGCCGCCAGAATTTTCTGGCTCCCGGCTCAATATATTACAGAGTCCCGCAGGCCTGTCTCCAGTGGAATACACACAGTCCGAGAGCCGAAAATTTGCCGGGGTGTGGAGGCCTCGGTCGCCAACAGATTGCCATAGGCTCTGGCTGCAATATTTACCGTGTATTTTTTCCCTCCAGAGACACCACTACCCCCTATATAACCCAAAATGGGCCTTGCGGCGTGTACACGCGGAGCCCGAGCGCCGAAGTTCTCCCGGCCGCGGAGGCCTCGGTCGCCGGGAGAATTTCTCCGGCCCCTGCTGAAATTTTTCAAAGTCCAGAATGCCTGCTTCTCCCAGCCTGTGTTAATACACATGTTAATTTAACATGTAAAATTACCGAGGATTATTTCCCCGGCCGCGGAGGCCTCGGTCGCCGCCAGAATTTTCTGGCTCCCCGCTCAATGTATTGCAGAGTCCCGCAGGCTTGCTTCTCCCAGCCTGTGTTAATACACATGTTAATTTAACATGTAAAATCATTGAGGACCATTTCCTCGGCCGCGGAGGCCTCGGTCGCCGCCAGAATTTTCTGGCTCCCCGCTCAATGTATTGCAGAGTCCCGCAGGCTTGCTTCTCCCAGCCTGTGTTAATACACATGTTAATTTAACATGTAAAATCAACAAGGACCATTTCCTCGGCCGCGGAGGCCTCGGTCGCCGCCAGAATTTTCTGGCTGCCCGCTCCCCATTGGTAGACGCGGAGCCCGAGCGCCGAGAGTTCTCCCGGCCGCGGAGGCCTCGGTCGCCGGGAGAATTTCTCCGGCCCCTGCTCGAAATTTTTCAAAGTCCAGAATGCCTGCTTCTCCCAGCATGTGTTAATACACATGTTAATTTAACATGTAATATTACCAATGACCTTTTCCTCGTCCGCGGAGGCCTCGGTCGCCGCCAGAATTTTCTGGCTGCCCGCTCCCCATGGGTAGACGCGCTGCCCGAGCGCCGAGATTTCTCTCCGGCCGCGGAGGCCTCTGTCGCCGGGAGAATTTCTCTGGCCCCTGCTCGAAATTTTTCAAAGTCCAGAATGCCTAGTTCTCCCAGCCTGTGTTAATACACATGTTAATTTAACATGTAAAATTACCAAGGATTATTATCCCGGCCGCAGAGGCCTCGGTCGCCGCCAGAAATTTCTGGCTCCCCGCTCAATGTATTGCAGAGACCCGCAGGCTTGCTTCTCCAAGCCTGTGTTAATACACATGTTAATTTAACATGTAAAATTACCGAGGATTATTTCCCCGGCCGCGGAGGCCTCGATCGCCGCCAGAAATTTCTGGCTCCCCGCTCAATATATTGCAGCGACCCGCAGGCTTGCTTCTCCCAGCCTGTGTTAATACACATGTTAATTTAACATGTAAAATCACCAAGGACCATTTCCTCGGCCGCGGAGGCCTCGGTCGCCGCCAGAATTTTCTGGCTGCCCGCTCCCCATGTGTAGACGCGGAGCCCGAGCGCCGAGAGTTCTCCCGGCCGCGGAGGCCTCGGTCGCCGCCAGAATTTTCTGGCTCCCCGCTCAATGTATTGCAGAGTCCCGCAGGCTTGCTTCTCCAAGCCTGTGTTAATACACATGTTAATTTAACATGCAAAATCACCAATGACAATTTCCTCGGCCGCGGAGGCCTCCATCGCCGGGAGAATTTTCTGGCTCTCTGCTCGAATTTTTTCTAAGTCCCGATTCGCTATTACAGGCTGGCGCACGGAGTCCGAGGGGCGGAAATATGCCGGGTAGTGGTGCCTTCCGTCGCCGAGACATTTTACAATTGCCTGGGAGCAGTATTTAACATGTTAATTTTTTCCCCCTCGGGACACCACTACCCCCTATATAACCCAAAATGGGCCATGCAATGGGTGCCCACAACGCCCGAGCGCGGGCATTTTTCCCGGGCGCCGAGGCCTCGATCGCCGGGAGAATGTCTCCAGCTATTTGCATGATGTCCCGATTCGCCCCACAAGGCGAACAACCACGAACGAGGTGGTTTTCGTTCGTGGTTGTTTTCGTTCGTGGTTGTTTACTGTTCGTGGTTGTTTTCATTCGTGGTTGTTGTGCGTTCGTGGTTGTTGTCGTTCGGGGTTGTTTTCCGTTCGTGGTTGTTGTCGTTCGTGGTTGTTGTCGTTCGTGGTTGTTGTCGTTCGTGGTTGTTTTCCGTTCGTGGTTGTTTTACGTTCGTGGTTGTTTTCGAGGCAATTGGTACTTTGAAAATTTCAATCGGTTAGCTAGAAAAAATTCTCCCGGCGGTGATTGCCTTGATCGCCGGGAGAATTTTCTGGCTCCCCGATAAAATTTTTTCCAAGTCCCGATTCGCTCTTACTAGCTGGCGCACGGAGTCCGAGGGGCGGGAATTCGCCGGGTAGTGGTGTGTTCCGTCGCCGAGACATTTTCCTATTGCCTGGAAGCAGTATTTAACATGTTAATTTTTTCCCCCTCGGGACACCACTACCCCCTATATAACACAAAATGGGCCTTGCCGCGGGTACACCCGGAGCCCGAGCGCCGAGAGTTCTCCCGGCCGCAGAGGCCTCGGTCGCCGGGAGATTTTCTCCGGCCCCTGCTCGAAATTTTCCAAAGTCCAGAATGCCTGCTTCTCCCAGCCTGTGTTAATACACATGTTAATTTAACATGTAAAATCACCAAGGACCATTTCCTCGGCCGCGGAGGCCTCGGTCGCCGCCAGAATTTTCTGGCTGCCCGCTCCCCAAGGGTAGACGCGGAGCCCGAGCGCCGAGAGTTCTCCCGGCCGCGGAGGCCTCGGTCGCCGGGAGAATTTCTCCGGCCCCTGCTCGAAATTTTTCAAAGTCCAGAATGCCTGCTTCTCCCAGCATGTGTTAATACACATGTTAATTTAACATGTAATATTACCAATGACCTTTTCCTCGGCCGCGGAGGCCTCGGTCGCCGCCAGAATTTTCTGGCTGCCCGCTCCCCATGGGTAGACGCGGAGCCCGAGCGCCGAGAGTTCTCCCGGCCGCGGAGGCCTCGGTCGCCGGGAGAATTTCTCCGGCCCCTGCTCGAAATTTTTCAAAGTCCAGAATGCCTAGTTCTCCCAGCCTGTGTTAATACACATGTTAATTTAACATGTAAAATTACCAAGGATTATTATCCCGGCCGCAGAGGCCTCGGTCGCCGCCAGAAATTTCTGGCTCCCCGCTCAATGTATTGCAGAGTCCCGCAGGCTTGCTTCTCCAAGCCTGTGTTAATACACATGTTAATTTAACATGTAAAATTACAGAGGATTATTTCCCCGGCCGCGGAGGCCACGGTCGCCGCCAGAATTTTCTGGCTGCCCGCTCAATGTATTGCAGAGTCCCGCAGGCTTGCTTCTCCAAGCCTGTGTTAATACACATGTTAATTTAACATGCAAAATCACCAATGACAAATTCCTCGGCCGCGGAGGCCTCGATCGCCGGGAAAATGTTCTGGCTCCCTGCTCGAATTTTTTTTCTAAGTCCCGATTCGCTATTACAGGCTGGCGCACGGAGTCCGAGGGGCGTAAATATGCCGGGTAGTGGTGCCTTCCGTCGCCGAGACATTTTACAATTGCCTGGGAGCAGTATTTAACATGTTAATTTTTTCCCCTCGGGACACCACTACCCCCTATATAACCCAAAATGGGCCTTGCCAAGGGGGCGCGCAACGCCCGAGCGCGGGCGTTTTTCCCGGCCGCCGAGGCCTCCATCGCCGGGAGAATGTCTTCAGCTATTTGCTAGATTTCCCGATTCGCCCCGCACGGCAAACAACCACGAACGAGGTGGTTTTCGAGAGTTCTCCCGGCCGCAGAGGCCTCGGTCGCCGGGAGAATTTCTCGGGCCCCTGCTCGAAATTTTTCTAAGTCCAGAATGCCTGCATCTCCCAGCCTGTGTTAAAACACATGTTAATTTAACATGTAAAATTACCAATGACCATTTCCTCGGCCGCAGAGGCCTCGGTCGCAGCCAGAATTTTCTGGCTCCCTGCTCAATATATTGCAGAGTCCCGCATGCTTGCTTCTCCCAGCCTGTGTTAATACACATGGTTATTTAACATGTAAAATTACCGAGGATTATTTCCCTGGCCGCAGAGGCCGCGGTCGCCGCCAGAATTTTCTGGCTCCCCGCTCAATGTATTGCAGAGTCCCGCAGGCTTGCTTCTCCAAGCCTGTGTTAATACACATGTTAATTTAACATGTAAAATTACCGAGGATTATTTCCCCGGCCGCGGAGGCCTCGGTCGCCGCCAGAATTTTCTGGCTCCCCGCTCAATATATTGCAGCGACCCGCAGGCTTGCTTCTCCCAGCCTGTGTTAATACACATGTTAATTTAACATGTAAAATTACCGAGGATTATTTCCCCGGCCGCGGAGGCCTCGGTCGCCGCCAGAATTTTCTGGCTCCCGGCTCAATATATTACAGAGTCCCGCAGGCCTGTCTCCAGTGGAATACACACAGTCCGAGAGCCGAAAATTTGCCGGCGTGTGGAAGGCCTCGGTCGCCAACAGATTGCCATAGGCTCTGGCTGCAATATTTACCGTGTATTTTTTCCCTCCAGAGACACCACTACCCCCTATATAACCCAAAATGGGCCTTGCGGCGGGTACACGCGGAGCCCGAGCGCCGAAGTTCTCCCGGCCGCGGAGGCCTCGGTCGCCGGGAGAATTTCTCCGGCCCCTGCTCGAAATTTTTCAAAGTCCAGAATGCCTGCTTCTCCCAGCCTGTGTTAATACACATGTTAATTTAACATGTAAAATTACCGAGGATTATTTCCCCGGCCGCGGAGGCCTCGGTCGCCGCCAGAATTTTCTGGCTCCCCGCTCAATGTATTGCAGAGTCCCGCAGGCTTGCTTCTCCCAGCCTGTGTTAATACACATGATAATTTAACATGTAAAATCATTGAGGACCATTTCCTCGGCCGCGGAGGCCTCGGTCGCCGCCAGAATTTTCTGGCTCCCCGCTCAATGTATTGCAGAGTCCCGCAGGCTTGCTTCTCCCAGCCTGTGTTAATACACATGTTAATTTAACATGTAAAATCAACAAGGACCATTTCCTCGGCCGCGGAGGCCTCGGTCGCCGCCAGAATTTTCTGGCTGCCCGCTCCCCATTGGTAGACGCGGAGCCCGAGCGCCGAGAGTTCTCCCGGCCGCGGAGGCCTCGGTCGCCGGGAGAATTTCTCCGGCCCCTGCTCGAAATTTTTCAAAGTCCAGAATGCCTGCTTCTCCCAGCATGTGTTAATACACATGTTAATTTAACATGTAATATTACCAATGACCTTTTCCTCGGCCGCGGAGGCCTCGGTCGCCGCCAGAATTTTCTGGCTGCCCGCTCCCCATGGGTAGACGCGCTGCCCGAGCGCCGAGAGTTCTCCCGGCCGCGGAGGCCTCGGTCGCCGGGAGAATTTCTCCGGCCCCTGCTCGAAATTTTTCAAAGTCCAGAATGCCTAGTTCTCCCAGCCTGTGTTAATACACATGTTAATTTAACATGTAAAATTACCAAGGATTATTATCCCGGCCGCAGAGGCCTCGGTCGCCGCCAGAAATTTCTGGCTCCCCGCTCAATGTATTGCAGAGTCCCGCAGGCTTGCTTCTCCAAGCCTGTGTTAATACACATGTTAATTTAACATGTAAAATTACCGAGGATTATTTCCCCGGCCGCGGAGGCCTCGGTCGCCGCCAGAAATTTCTGGCTCCCCGCTCAATATATTGCAGCGACCCGCAGGCTTGCTTCTCCCAGCCTGTGTTAATACACATGTTAATTTAACATGTAAAATCACCAAGGACCATTTCCTCGGCCGCGGAGGCCTCGGTCGCCGCCAGAATTTTCTGGCTGCCCGCTCCCCATGTGTAGACGCGGAGCCCGAGCGCCGAGAGTTCTCCCGGCCGCGGAGGCCTCGGTCGCCGC
>NW_026963053.1:0-22613 GCF_032445375.1 Bacillus rossius redtenbacheri | reverse complement strand
AAATTAGACATGTGGTGCATGGATTCCGCAATTTGGAAGCGCTCACGTTGGCCCGCACGTCGGCATTGAACCTGTCAATGTCCACGAAATCATCAGAGGGATATTGGTGATTTGTATAATCGTGAGTTTGTACGGAATCTCTCTGGCAGATTGGAAGTTGGGATACCTCGGCGGTGGCCGCCACCCTACCGCTTCCGCAAACGCATTTGATCTGAGAAAGCGGCACATTTATATCTTCAACTTTACCGTCGCACACGAACGGCGTGGAGCAGTTTCCCAGAAGAGTCGTATTTCCTATAGCTCCTGGATTCTTACAGATGCAAATTAATTGGCTCAATTCCGTTTCTTTGTTGGCCTTCGCTATGGCGAGGTCGCCGTGGAACGGGTTGCACGAGTCCACGACGCTTGTAGTCGCCAAACAATACCCGTCGTTGAGTGTATCGTTTTTTGGAACAGTGCCCACCACTTCACCGTCTACGACAATTTTAGCATCTGTTTCAAAATGCGTGCACCGAGCAATCAGATTTTGACAACCGGCGCAAGATAATGCGTCGTCAAGTTTGCATGGTTTCAAATCGGTTTCCGTGCATTGGTAGGGATTGGTAATTACAATGTTACTGGGAAAGGGATCGAACTTTATGTCGAATGAGAATGGTCTGAGAGCTGTATCGGTTCGCGGCGCTGTGCTTGCCATCTGTGATAATTTTGATGCATAGACTTGCGCTTTATTCAATGACATTAATGCGTAATAACAAGTCAATACAGTAACTATTACACATGTCAAAAATCCCAACCAAAACGAAAGGGACATGGCTAGAGGAACCTGCTTGTACGTCACCGCTCCACAAACTCCACCCAATTGGGTTACAACCGTAATTGTAGCAGTGAAAGCGTTGGGCCTAGAGTGTAAGAGATATCAAAACTTGGAAGATTTGGGTGCTCGTTCCTTTTGGTCGCATTACTCAATTTCAATAGGGATCGGTACATCTGTACCACAGGAACTATCTGATCAAACTGTCGATTCCATAAGGATAGATGATCCGAACATTTTCGTAGAAAGTTTAAAAACCATCATTCAACGAAGATTTCGAAGTCCTCGTGCGTCCTCAGTAGTGGTTTGGGATTATGATGATACCCTGGTGAACGAAAAGGGGCAAATTCTATTTAAGGAGATACCCGGAATACTACACGCAGTATCGAAATATTTTGACTACTCGGTGTTGTGGACCCATGCCACTACAAAATGGTTTATTCAAAACTCATTTCCATACAAATTTGATGTTATAATGACTCGCGGCAATGAGCCGAGTGATGGTCGTGGCCCCAAACATTCAGCACACGTACTACGCGCATTAAACGACTCCCTGGGTGTAGTAGCTCTCACATACAGCGCCCTCATTGATGATACCAAGGACAACTTCGATTTCGACTACGATACCTTCGTGCAGCCACCGAGGGGCGGGTTGAAGGCTGGTGTATTCTGGCGTTCGCGACGTTCAGTTATTATCGATGCTTTTCGCATGAGAAAGAAGAAAGTAATAAGATAAAATGGACCATTTCCATCAGTATCGCAAAAATAAATCGTTTCACCGCAAATTTAATGTCAAGTTTGGATTCGGAAGAGTAATGTACGATGGGGTTACAGAGGGTGTAGTGTGCTTAGAAATGTGTTACAGAAGCATTCACGTGAAAGCGGTTATCCAAAATGGCCGAGTTTCCTGCGTCATAAAAAGATGCGTTTCGCGTTGCCCCATCAAACTCATTTTGCCAGTGGACATGCCAAGTATGTACAGACCACTCTCGTTCTTGATAGTTACAGATCCCGTGCACATCCCTACACCAAAACCCGGTCTCAGGCACTTCGCTTTACAAACAATCACGCCCCGTCGCACAAGAATGATGGATGTGTGGGAAGAGCATTGCGATGGTGTAGTTCATAAAATAGAGAAATTCCACCCACAATATAGGCTAATTGCGATGCCGTGCTCGCAAGAATGGATGTGTTCTTGCTTCGACAACGATTTTATAAGTCATCTCAGAATCGACTATATAAAAACGAGTTTAGGTGTATTAATCAATCATTCGAGTGCGGTAAAGTGTCCAAGATTAAAATAGTAAATGACTTGAACATTGTAACATGCGCTTCCGTTCTGGAACAGTTTTTTTTTCTCAAGTAAATCAAACGATCGATCAAAGTCGTAAACAACGAGAATAGCTTCTTTATTTAGCGATTCGTATATGGTCCTCACTCCGAGCCTAAATCCGTCTGCAGAAAAGAATCTATTGGTCTTTATCCAAAGCTTGACATGGCTCGGGATAGTGAAAGGCGGTGAATCGCTCCCAACGAACACCCAAGCGACTATACCCTCCTCGTATTCGGGAATATTAAGCCAATCGTCTTCTATTACGATGGCTTCCTCGGGTGTACGCTTGCATTTTCGAATGAAACTGGCCCCGGACGGACGTCCGGACATCGTGGCGGAACAGAGGCGCAGAAATAGAGTCTATTGGCACGCCAAGGACTTTTTGGGGTGGTGCAAGGAATGCGCTTTGAAATATGTACAAACTCCCCTTTTTGATTATGACTTTAAACTAGCAGATTGGATATCTTTTCTAAGATCAAATGTACCTGAATCCATGAAATTTGCAAGAGAGGCGTGGTTGATAGCTAGTAGGCAGAGTTTGGTGTGCGTAGCAAATAGGATCAAATTCTACAAAGTACTAATTAAATTGGGTTACTCAAAGGAGGTGGCCATACAGGAGCTCATTCCAAAATACGTAGAGATGGCGAGAAGCCAGCGTCTGATTTGTTTCGCGCATCATTTGGAATCTTTACCTAGGAAATTAACTCGGTAAAACACTTATTTTTTTCATTCACGATTGGTTTGAAATCTTAAAAGCTGTGCAGAATGGAGTCGCAAAGAGCACCAACATCAGCAGCAGTAACAGCATCACCACCAACCACAGCAGCAGCAGCAACAACAGCAACAACAACAACTGCGGATGGCGCTACGACGAATATGTACAGTTGCTGAACGCATTACGAGCGAGGGAACAATCGCGAGCTCAACTGGTAACAGACGGTGGGGATGCTGGCGGGGGGGCCGGTAGCGGCGACACCTCCACGGACACCAGGCGCAATCCCCCGACCCAAGTTAAGAAGGCTGGATTATTTGCCGGTATTTCTATTACAAATTGCGTTTATCCCACGATGTTTGTCATCCCCGCAGTTTATATTGATTGTACTATTTGTGGTAATGCGAATTTCATTAATTACGCGCATATTCGGAATATTCTTGGTTCTATTGCTCCTCGTTGTATTTTATTTACAATATAGGGAGATTAACATTGTCTCGTGGGTAAAATCTTTGGGGAAAGAAAAAAAATAATAGATTGAAACCGACCGTCGGCTATTTTTTATGTAAGTATGCGACCATCTTACCTGATTGCAAATTCATGAATTTGCGTTCGTACATCATGTAGAATCGCAAATTCATGAATTTGCGTTCGTACATCGTGCACAATCGCAAATTCATGAATTTGCGTTCGTGCACGTTACCAGATCGCAAATTCATGAATTTGCGTTCGTGCACGTTACCTGATCGCAAATTCATGAATTTGCGTTCGTACATCGTGCACAATCGTAAATTCATGAATTTGCGTTCGTGCACGTTACCTGATCGCAAATTCATGAATTTGCGTTCGTACATCGTGCACAATCGTAAATTCATGAATTTGCGTTCGTGCACGTTACCAGATCGCAAATTCATGAATTTGCGTTCGTACATGATATAGAATCGCAAATTCATGAATTTGCGTTCGTACCCGAGTAGAAAAAAATAATCATATTTCGGAGATTGAAGCCGACCGCCGGCCTACAATTTTTTTATGTAAGTTCTAAACATCGCCAAGGCCTCTAATACGGCGATGAGCGAAAGTACGATGGTCGTGTAAATGGTCGGAGCGCACTCCGAAACGAAATCAGACAACGTGCTATTCATCGGTAAACGAAATCAGACAACGTGCTATTCATCGGTATAAGCTAATGGCAACGACATTTCGATAATTCGAATGCGCTTTGAGAGGATGTTGTCACAAGAGAAATAATTGTTCCCGTCAGTATCCACGGTACGTTTAGTTTGTCCATCACTATCTCAGCAACCGTTTTCAGTTCTTCTATCCTATGTACCCTCGGCGGCAAGTGCTTCTGAAGAATGCGTCGTACTTTCATTTTTTTTCCATCGGACAAGAAATTGCCTATTTTTGCCATCGTCAGTAGTATTACTCTCTTCCTACTCAAACAACCGCCGCTCATTTTCCTGTCGGATTGCGCGTTTTGGTCGAAGAGCCTTGATTCTCTTTAGAAATACTCGGACTCTTATTCTTTGAATTAGCTGAGGTTACAGATACTCGGCTAGCCGTCGATTCGCCACTAACCGATGAATCACTGTCGTCATTTATGAAGTCGGGGTCGTTTAGATCATCATCATTTAGCTCATCCTCTCTCTCCGATGGTGTTGTCAACAGTGAAGTTCTGACCGGATAACCTGAACGTACATGAAAGCCGTGCCGATAATTCGTTAAAGATTTCCAATCTATCGTGTTAATTACACCGATCAATACGAAAACAACCAGAATCAAAACCGTGAGCCACAGCCTGCCGGAGAGCGCAGCAAATATAAGCAGTCCGGCGCCAACCGCCAAAATGCCATTGTAAAAGAAGAGAAGATTTCGAATTTGGCCGAACTCTTCACACATTTTTATGGCTAATATTTACAGGTGCGGATACATCCCTTTTTCGTATTGCCAAAAAAAAATTACTTTAGCATTCCCAAATAATTGGCTCGGGCCAAAAGCGAGAGGTCGTCTGTGACGTGTGGTGGAACAAACTTTTGTAATCCGCAAAGGCGCGGGGGGACTTGCCCGTAGCAGGCATTCGTCGCAGCCACAGAAATCATCTTTCCACACAACTCCTGGAAGTCTTGTGTGGTGAGCGGCGCGAGATATATCGGCCATCCGCACAGAGACGCTATGGTTCCGTAAATTATATTTTGAGCCCGACAGTAACACCACTCTCTCGCACGTTGGGCGTCTCTCCCCTCGTTTCGCCGAAGCATCATTTGGATGTTTTGACGCACATCTCTAGCTAGTAGAATATGTACTGGGCACCGGCTGAGTAATTCAATTAGACGAGGACACAATTCCAGGATCTGGGTGAGTGCCGCTTCTTGGAGGTCTTTGGATGGATCGGCGAATAATTTCATTATCATTCTCCATACGAGATTCGTCACTAGGCTTCTATCCATCACGTTTCCGGACTCTGGATTTTCTTGCGTCAACGCCGAAACTAATTGGTACTGCAGTGACATGGTCTGACTAACATCTTTGGATTTAAAGGAGCCTATGTGCGTGGTCTTGACGATGTTTCCGCAAGCCGGATTCCAATTTCGTAGCGTCTCGGAGACGTGGGATAGCACAGTGGATTTTCCGGTGCATGCGGTGCCATCAAGTTGAGGAACTGTACCGCTGCGTAGCAATCTGTTTTCGAAAATGTTGTTGAATTTTGGAATATCGTCGAGATTTACCACATCGCGGCCAAAGAATCTATCAACGCTCTGAGTTGTTCGATGGGAAAATAATGATCTAATCGTTCTCCTATTTCATTTTTAATTTGACCTTTCTCAATATCCAAACGTCTTTTCTCCAACAATACCAGAGTATTGGGAGACCATGGTAGAGACAGGTTTTTGGCCAGCTTGTAAAATTTCCGCAACGGGTCCGCGCGCAGGGAATGGAAAGCAAAGTTGACCGATTCGGCAATCTCTTGAGGGCATCCAATTTCCACCAAAGCATCCAGAGGCGAATCTGATGCAAATAATTTCCCGCATTCTACGAATGCAAACCAAGAAAATTCCAGAGGTGACCAACACAGGAAAGGAATCCTCGTTAATGTAACATCAAATAACGGTGTTATGATGTTGCAAAATTCCTCGACTTCTTTACACGGCCATTTGGATCTCACCACACAATTCTTGTTGCCGTACAAAATTTTTCTGCATTTGAGAGTTTTCGCTTTACCGCATCTGATATCCAGAAGGGATGCGTATACTTCCTTGGAGATTTCCGAAAGCGCCATTGTTAAGTGTTCTTAATTTCTAGCAACCGCGAGTTGATCGTTTGCGATATAATGTATACAACGGCGGACAGAAATTATGCAAATATTTACGCCAATCAACGTTTGTCGTTGTTGGTTCTGAAAAAATTGCACACCGCAGCTCCACATTTAGCGTCGCACCTAGAGGTGGCAATTGGCCAAGCAGACCGAACTACGGATTATTACTACCCGAACAATTTTGCGCAAAGGGCCATAAAGGTGAAAATTAAGATTGGCGAAACTGCGTGTAATAAAATATCATGCAATTCTGCAAAAGCCGACGGTATTTGCGGTGTGACGGAAGAAGCTTCGTATTACAGAATCGGGGATGCTGATAATTTCCAACTTCAGTGTCAACCTGCATGTTTTAATCTCTCGAAAAAGGTTGAATATAACGATGGGGAAGCAAAAACTCAAATGGTGAATACGAAATTCCGCAACGGGAAATGTATCATACTTCCGTCCATAACTTCGTGGATGGAACACCCGCTGTATAGATCTTCACAGCGATACGAATCGCGAGTGAACGATTTACCCGTAGGCTTCAATCTAGGTCCTGAAAATCCCTTGACCACGTCCGGATTATCTTACGAGTATAACAAATCATACTGTGACTCGTTTTTCGACGAATGGAGCGCGGCGCAAAAAAATTGTGTAACAAGCATCTGGATGCGTTTAGCCAATGCTGTGGTCGGTGAGAGTATAATAAAATATGTTCGTGCTGGCATTCAAAAATTAGTTACTGGTTCCACGTTTATTCAACCAGACCTGGGACCCGTTCCCAGCATAGATAATGTATGGACGGTAAAAGGATGGAGTGAGGATATCAATACGTCATTTATTCTACCCGATCCCGACTTATCTTTGGACGAAACGACGTTAGTATTGACGTCCCCCGAACGATCCGAAGCAAAGGAACTCTACACGACATTTTCTAACTTGCGGCAACCGCGTGCATCACAGCAGTCTGCGGAAGAGATTTTGATGGGTATCATCAACGGGCTTGTAGATCAGTTTACAACCGTTGATGGTTTGGCGGACCTGGGACTCAGCATGCTTCCCGATGCCGTGGCGGCGATATTAGTTCGGGTGTTGAAGTTTTCCGCCGACACGATATTACCCAAGATAGGCACGGTGCTCGTCGGGATGTCCAATACACTCTTCACCAACGTACTGCGTAGCTCGATGCTGACGGTCATCTCGAACACGGTTGTGAAAACTTTAACAAATATTGCCGCAAAATTCGCTGCGGCCGCTGCAAAGTTGGTTGCGGGTGCCGCCAGTGTGGTGGGGTGGATATTGATCATCGTTGCAATTTTTGATCTCGTGTTGGGTTTTTGGGACCCCTTGGGGTTCAACAGCAAGTATCCCAAAGAATTGCTGCCTCAGTTGGTGGAGCAATCCGAATTCGCTTTAAAACAACAATTAGGTTCGGTGGAGGTGGAGTTGCCTTTCTTCACCTTGGCCAACCTGATACTCGGGCAGCAGGAATTGGCAGTTACTTCCATCGAGACGTTGCCTTATATATACGAATATTTGTCATCGCTAGATGTGAATGCCGATGGCACCAGAATCGACAAGGGGGATGAAATTTCGAACGAAACGGCACCCTCCTTCGACGAAACGATCGCCAAGACGAAATTATATTCACCCGAAGAATTGCATGAATTCGAGAAAGTTCACGCGAGACGTTTAACTTTCTATAAAACTGGGCCCACGGCCTTGCTCATCATGGCGGGAGTCTTTTGTGCCTGCCTTGTTCTGGGAGTGTGGATAGGATGCATCATTGCCGCTATTTTGGTAGGCCTATTGTCATTTTCTCTCTTTGCAAACTCGGTAGTTGGGGTTTTTTCCACTCTAGACAACATAGGCATTAAATTGTGATTTCCGCGATGAAAAAGTTTATTCTAGCCAGATCCAAGGGCAACGGCGGTGACATACCAAATCCGCCAATCAATTGGATAGATCCAACTTCCAATACACGCTGTTTGGCGAACGGCGTATGCGCCAAACTTGCCTCGTTATCCAATTGGGTACCACGTGCAGAAGACATTTGGCGACCACTCGAGCTCGTCGGAGACCCTCGAGATGTAAAGGTGGTGATTGTCGGGCAGGATCCGTATCCCGGGGAGGGAGTGGCTGATGGCCTGGCATTTAGCTGCCGCGCTGCCAAGCGACCGGCGAGCCTGCGTGTAATTTTAGAAGAAGTCGCATCATCTAAATTCCAAGTTGACCGGAATAATAATTCTCTCGAAAATTGGGCGGTTCAGGGAGTTTTATTGATTAATCTAACAACGACCTGCGCATTGGGTGAACCTAACTCGCATCGGCATATCGGCTGGGAACCTATAGTTTCACACATCATCAAGGAGGTGGTGAGGAAAAGCAACGGTACCGTGTTCATGTTTTGGGGCCGCGCGGCGCAGACGGCGTTGTCTTCACTTTGCTCGACAAGCAAGAAGCACTTAATTTTAAAAGCAGCTCATCCTTCACCGCTCAACCGACGCGGTGGTTTTGCCGGCTGCGGCCATTTCGTTAGGGCAAACAAATTTCTGAGGTCGATCGGAAAAACAGAGGTGGATTGGTCGATTCTCGCTAAGGATGAAGCGCCAATGCACGCTAATGGACATATGGGGTCCGAAGAAAATTAAACGCCCCAACACTACCAACACCGGCGAAGACCTACACCCCGAGGCGCCGCCAGAAGAAAATACATTGAATTTGTGGCTGTTTGCTGCAATATATCCAGAGTACGTAAGAAAAAATAATGTCCTCGCAATACCTGCCGATTTCCCGGATCATGATTTTTCTACATTTTTTGATATGCTGTCATTTTTTGCCAAACACCCACTAAACTCGCCGTTCGAGATGGAGATAGTAAAGGGTGACCTGCCAAAACCTTCGTTCTCGCTCTTCAACTCGTGGCTGGACGACATAAAAAAAGAAAGACGACAGATATTCCCGTGGACAAGAAACGATGAATTCAATGTGTTCTTATCGCTACTTAATTTTAACATCTTCGAATTCGACAAATCTCCCCGAAGGTACAAGCTAATCTCTCAAATCATCAAGATACGACATCAGGGATAAGGATCCGAGTTCCCGTATAACGCATACAGAAAAGCTTTGCATTTCGAACAAATCAGAGAAGGAAACATGTCTCTCGACAAAGAATCACATCTTGTGCGCCTCATCGACGGCTTGAAAGCGGTGAATTCAACGCAATCGGCCAGGACAATTATAGAAACCTATTTTAACGCGCGGGAGGTGTACGGAATCGTAAAAAGTGGAGATAAAATAATTGATGTATTCAGCGACCAACATTGCAAATTTATACGGCTGCATACTAGTTTGAAACGCACTACAGTGTGTGGTGGGCCTACATTTATTAAAAAAATTAATACATACCAAAAGCCGGTGTGCTTTGTGATAAAAAACGTTAATGGCAGATTATCAACAACGCCAAACAGTGCTTGCACACAAGATGCTGCTTTACTGTTCAAATTTCACGAAAAAGTTCCATTTGTTCATTGAATTTAAATTGTTCATTGAATTTAAGTCGGTTATTTAAAGCTTATTAATAATAAATATGTCTACCCAGACTCTTCTGCTTCTACCCTTCGAAGTATTGTGCCGAAAGGTGCCCCACCGACCTCACTTAGAAGCCTCTGTAAATACTGTTCAAATAATGTTACGTTTACAGCATCCTCGTTTGGCAGGGGGATTTCGTATGCTCTTCCACCTGCACTCCACGAGAAGTAACGATTTAGCGCACTGCTTGGTTCTCTAGGAGCAATCTTGCCAGCCAAAATTAGAGGCTCCGCTCGAGTAGCCGATGTGTTGTTTAATGTATCAACGAAATTCTCAACCAACTGTTGTCTGATGTCAGCATTTTGCAGAGGTGCCAGAAGATATGTTGCAACCCTGGTATATAGCGCAACGTCTATGCCCAAATCTTCTCTCTCCATGTTTACTTCTCTGACGTCCGGTGCTCTTTCCGCTTGGGGTTCAACTTCACCATCCACAGATCGTCTTCGTCTCTCCAACTCGAATGGTGCCGCCCTTATCCGTGGTAAATTCAAGGCGGGCCTCTCATTAAGACGAATCGCCGGGCTATTTTTTATGACAGAGTCAATGGCAGCCTGAAGTAAAGCGGGATTTACAGTCGACCCAGCTCTCGAGCTGCTGAAAGGATCGAATTCTAGGTATGTTGGTGGGATTGTTGAGCCCGGATATAAAAGAACTTTGGTATTTCTTAGCGTGTCTGAAAATTCCGAAAATTGTCCCGAAAATGTGTTAAATCTGAGTATGGCACGATCTAGTTGCCGTTCCGAACTTCTTGCTCTCAATAACTCGTTTAATTGGGCATCGCCTACCGCTGGTGCGTTTTGCGTTTTATTTTCACCAGTGCGCGCATAAAGAGATATAACCCTTTCCCCCAACTCAACCCCATCTCTGATGCTGGTTGCCAAATATTCACTATTTCTAGTCAATCTATTAATCTGACCTCTGAATCGACCATTGGTCAACTTGAAGGCCTCGGGCGTTACGGGAACAGCGAACGTTGGAACTTGTCTTACATAATTTTCCCACTGCATCTTGGTGTCGTTTATTTTATCACGCAACAGTCTTTGTACATTGTCACGAAATTTTGTAGCGGTTTCAAGCCACGCAATAAGGTCATCGCAATCGGAATTTTTCGGGGAGTTGGTGGAGGTGGCTGACGCCATCGAGTGATTCTCACAATCTACCTGAGCTGGAAATGCCAAAGTATTGTCTAAAGCAGATGCGGTGGCCACCCGTGATATCGTCAACATTTAAACCAAAGTCAACGTATTCATATCAATCTGGTTGGCTGCCAAAGCTGTTTTGAGGTTTCGGTATCTCAACATGCGCGTCGATGTTCTCTCGTATATCCTAGTGAACGAATAATCATTTTCTAAAACAATTGTAGTTTGCAAATTCTTTATTTTGTGGGCTATAATAAGAATGATAATAACCAAATCAATATTCAGTAAAGAGGGTGCGGGCATTTGTATTTTATCGTATGCTACGAAATAAACTACTTTAACGTCCTCTTTACAAAAAACTACGGATTGTCCGATATTCAGTTGTGACAGAGATATTATATCCTGAGGATCAAGACTAATAATTGGAAACTCATTGGCCAAAACTTCGGCGGAAGGCATGGAAGAACATGACGGGAACCCTTCAGAATCACAAAGCACAACCGTGAGGCCTGGTAAAAATATCGATGACGCTGACATCGACATGATAGAGATATGCGCTAGAACGCTCAAAAAAAGCAATAACGTTTATCAACACTATTTTCTTCGAATTCCGTCTATGGATTTAGAATTGCACCCCGGCAGATACAAGGGCGGTTGCTACCACCAGCTGGGTCACACGGTAGATTATAGAATATCGGGCCTTTTTGCGACCTGCGACGAATGTAAAAAGAAATTGGTCAGAGCGTCTTATCATTTGGAAAATGCGTGGTTCTATCCCTACATTAATTGCGAAACATTATCTCTATGGTTATCCGGAAAGTTTCCAGTCAGTTCTCAGGTAATCGTATCGACGCTGGTAGTGGCCACACTTGTGTGTAGTATAGTAACCTTTCATATAAGGATGAGTCTAATTATATTTGTTGTGCTCATAATCTTATTATATTTCTGCAAAATGAATATGAAATGTACAGCGGCCTTAAGCATCGGTCGTTGTAAGCACATAAATTGATAAAGAATGCATTACGCGTGGTTTGGTGTAGTGTTATTTTTCGCCATTATTTTAGTAATAATCACTTTACGAATAAAATACGAAATCATTAACGACAATCGAAAAGAAAACACTATCGCAAGTGCAATTACTGGTGCCCTAACATCTCGCTCAACCAGGAACTGTAACAGAGAACAGGTATATTGTTGGACGGATGCGGATTGTGCACAAGCCTGTTCAAATGTTTCCGGGGTCTCGTGCGTCCGCGGAGTCTGCGGTCAACAAAACTTGGTATTTTCCTCACCGAACAATCCCTGCGATCCGGCAAAGGGAATTTTGGCTTTTCTAGAGGGTGATGTAGCATTTGGGCGCTATGTATATAGTTGCAAGTCCGTGGACCCGGGAATTGCCATTTCGTCAACGCTGAACAAAATGTGTCTCAATCAGACCACCACGCCGGTGACGATAAATTATCTAACCAAATTTCCCGAAATTACCGACTGTACATGTACAGACTCCCTCACGTTGGTACCGGCGACAACAGTAAAGCGCGCACACGCCGAGTGCTCGCCATTATTCTACGATTTGGTGACGCGGGGTCTTGCTGGGTACAGCTGAAGTAACAACACCTGACGCCGTGATAGATGCTATGACGGTCGAAATATCGTCGTACAACTCCGATCCTTGAATTGGATCGTAGAAAAATAAATGAGATCCCTGAAACTGTTTCAGACTAATAGGCGAACATAGCTCTCCAAACTTCAAAGAAGATGATTTTAGGAAATCATTAGTTCCCGTGTATATATAAACCCGTAGGTCAGATCTAAGTGCGGATACGTTATTTTGCGGCTTATCCGACCAACCCGTGAGGTACGTGTTAGTCAAGGCGTTGATTAGGGGATTGGTAACGGTGGAGGGACCAAAGTATCCGCACAAAGTGATGAAGGCTTCCACTTTCTGATGTCCTTTCTTGAGCGTTAGCGCAGCAATGTACGCTCCTGCAGATTGTGCGATGATGATAATTTTTTTGTCAAAAGTTGATTCTGTTGCGGTAAGTAAATTGTCCAGATACGTGATCATATCTTCGAGTTTATATTTGAAGAGCGTTGGATAAGTCACAGACAGGATCGGTATTTTGACAGAAAGATGCTCGTATATGCTCGGGCTGGGGTTGGATTTCACGAATGCGCCACCCGGAACATCAAGAATGATGGTATCGAAGTCACCGAGCAACTTGTTTTCGGGAACGTATAACGAACATTGGCCTGAATAAGAGGGGGTTTCGCTGTGGAATGTGAATGCATTTTTTTCGTATCCCGTTAATAGATCTATATCTGGAGTGGGCCATCTACTCAAAGCTCGCTGAACAAGCCATCTGGGGTTATACGCGAGATAAATTACGATTATCACTATAACGAGTAGAATCAGCGTAACAGTGGTATTAAGAAACATGGCGACCATCTGGAGTTGTTCCAGAGTTGGTGACTATCAAATCTTATCGAACAACTATATAAATTCTTTCATATTTGAAAACTCTATCAACTTTCCCGCACAAACACCATTTGACGGGTATGCGCACACTATAATAGGCCCACCCATCAAGAATAATGTTCCCGAACACCTTCGTTCTCAGAGTTTTTTACAAAGACGAGCTACGATTTTTGGTGACGGAAAAAATAACTATACATTTTATTATTTTGACGGTAACACGCCAACATCGAACGCGCTCTTTTCACAGAATTTAATCGTGACAGCAGAAGCTCCCATCTACCGCTTGGATGGAGCGCTGGTCCAAAGCCAACGCGTTACGAGAAAATTATTTTACAACACGGTGGCTTTGCGTCGAGAACTAGCGTCCAACATGAAGTTATTGGGCTGGGGAAACTGGTGCTTTAGAGATCGCGGAATCGCTATCGAATGCTCGGACCTGGGTGGCGAGGGCGAGGTGTTTTCACTGATGGTAGTGAATGAACAACCTTGTTTTTGGGACGCTCATAAAATAAGAAATATCTATCCGCCTACGCCGCCTTGTTGACCTGTTGAGAATGTTTCCGTGATCGCCGCTTGAGTTTAAAGGGGTTGGATATTCGTTTACTCGGTCCTCTTTCGGCTTCCGGCGGTGGTGTAAATTCTGTGGCTATTTTTCGCAAGGATAGCAGTTGAACTGCCGGCTTTTCTACTTCGATTTTTAAATCCTCCGAGAAAGTTTCTGCTTGACACACACAATAAAGTTCCGTGTAAAATAAACTTTCTCCACATAGGGAACAAAAACTGATGGTGGGTGTCAACGTGAGGAGTAGTCTGAAGGGTACGTACCGTTGTATGGTGCTATCCGGGCATTCTCGAAGGGTTTCGGCGGACGTCCAATAATGAGATTCGAACCATGTGCGGTACGACCAATCCACTGCCGGCACGAATCCAAATAAAACAACAGTTCTGGATAGGGAATATATTTCCTCAACGAATGCCCGATAGGCAAAAACAAGAATATTTCCCTCTTGAGTCAATTCGTAAAGCGTACGCACACTTATTGGCGGATCGAAACGGTAAGACACGGCTCTGAACCAGACCCATTTGGATTCGGAGATTACATCTAGAATATCTGGAGGTAGAGGAGGAAGCGTAGAATCAGTAGCGTTTGCGACTGTGTAATTACGAGATGGATCCATGTTCACCTGAATTGAGTTCTGCAGCAAACTATCAAAGATTGACGGCTAATAATAAAACGCTCAATCCTTTGCTTCAAAAACTTTACGACACGGATCCGAAACTTTTCGAACCGGCATTTATTGACTTGATCATATCTATAGGAAACAAGAGCGGCGCAAATTTCGGAGATTTGGGCGTAATACACCGTCTTTCCGATAGTACTGTCTTTTCGGCCTACGCAGAAGAACACAACAAAACCACATTAATAGAAATGGATGAAATGCTAAAATCTTACTTTACAACGATTGCAACTCCGTACCCGACGGTAAATGGTGATACGCTGCGGAGTCGCATATTAACCCTACTAAAACTTTGTATAAAAATCAACAGTGCGACGTCGGCGTTCCAGCTATCTAATGCGACAGTTTCTGTAACTTCGGATTGGGTAGATGATAAAAAATTAGATTTTACAAACTACGTGGACGTGTGCAACCTGTCTGAACAACAATGGAAATTGGCTCAAAATAATGATTACATGTCATACAATTACACGCCCAGCCCGGTGAATATTGAACTCATCGGCCCCTCGATGACGCAAATCGTGAGCGCAATGTTGCTGCTACAAGAGGAAATACTAAATTCTGCACACGCCCTCGGTGTAGACGTGCAGCCCTATGTCAATGTGCTGGATTGATTATAACGGTACCATTTACTCCTCCAATGCTGCGGGAACTGGTCTTCTTGGTTTGTCTTCCGTTCGTTGCGAACATTGCAGTACCGACAATTGACACATAAAGCAAAAATAATGTTGTAAATACAGCTATCACAAAGCCAATAACTAGCATGCTGGTTGAACCAAATGTTCGATTTAAATACTCGAGATACAACTCATCGTGATTCTTTTGAGACCGAACTTCGGCTGCTGTTTCATCTATTTGAGACGACATAAAGATCGTATTTTTTTATGAATGCTTCCAGTGAAAATGGTGGGGTGGGTATTGCCTTGGAAACGTTTACAATATTGTGGAGATTGAATAGAATTAAAGCCGGATCTTTTCCATCCAACAATCTTTCTATAACAATACTAGAAATGTCATGATTCAAGTAATTCACATAACAAGTGGGACAGGGCAGAATAAAATGCAAGTTTTGCATCACCGATGCAAATTGAATGGTTTGAGTTCTGTTAGTGATTAATATCGATGAAGCATGAAGCCAATTCCATAATCTATGATTCCACAAGTCTGCACTACCCACGTGTTTTGTGACTTTGAGCGTTTCGGCAGCCGCGTATTCTGACACGGGGGTTTTGTTATTATACGGAAGCTTCAATATGCCGCACGAGAATCTAATGACCAATCCGCGATAATCCACCTGTTCTTCGATTTGCCGTAATCTCGGAGGCAGCGGCCACCATAGGAGTTTCAATAACATCGGCAGCGCCTCGTTAAATATTCGTACTATTTCTTCCCGATTCTTGGGTGCCAATCTTCCTCCGTTCAAGAGTATATCTTCCATTCTGATAAAGTGACGGGATCCAAATCAGACGCGGTTGCGTTAAATTCGGTCGACGCTTCTGCCGTCGCCCAAGTTGCAGACGCGGATGCCACGTCCCAAGTGGTCCGAGCAATTGTCCCGACGAGGGCTATGTTGCCGACCAGCGATTGGCTAGCTGGTACCTGTAATAACGAGACCCAGTGTTCTGTTACCAAGCTGCTTCCCTCCACTATCCTTTTGTCCCCGGTTATAGTGGTTCCTCTAGCGTATAGTCCCGTTTCTTCGGGAATAACGGCATTGGAGGCAGATGGCCAGGAATTGTAGGGTATGTCACTACGCTCAACATAATACCCGATTTGCATCAATAGCGGATTATATAACAACGACGAAGGAACATCGAAAATTAGAAATTGTAACCCATCTTTAGATGAAACCAACATCCTAGATACGTTGTCATTGACGGATTTAATTGCGTAGCAATAGCAGCAAAGTAATTTCTCGTCTGCGTCGTCGAGCGATTCGTAGTCGCCTATTCGTACCGTGACGTCTAAAACGCCAAGAATGCTATCGACGGTCGATTCATAAGCCTGTGAGGATGTAAATGTAATCGGGGTAGATGAACTACTGAGGAGAGGCATATAATTAGATGCGTTTCCGATTGTTGTGGCTACGCCGTTGTCGCTCTCCAAGTATAAAATCTGACCAAAGTAATTATAATATATCGGCGCGGATTCTGCTATCCGGTCATCCCAAAAGTTCCACGATTCTTGTTGTACAAAATCAGCATAAGAAGCGTACACCGTCTTGTCTGAGGGTTCGGGTTGATCCGATATACTTGTAATCTCGGTGCATGTTATGGTCCCGTTGCTGATGGTAGCAATAGAGTTCCACCTAGTTATAGTTTCATCGTAAAAATGATTCGAGGCCTTGTGTGTAAGCATCGAGTCGTTGGGGTGACTTATTGATTCCACATTTGCGCTTCCGCAGTTTACCGTGGAAGGTTGATTGGAAACACAATAAACACCGCCGTCGTTGTAAGTGAACCAACGGCTGGAGTTGGAGGTGGTTAATCGAGGGGTATCAACGCAAGCCGATGTAACACATTCCACGGTGCCGGAGGTGCCAACAGTCGTTCCGTTTACACAAGATGTGCGGACAGACCTACCGCCGCTGCAGGTAACGAAGGATGTGGAATCGTAGGAAATTTGAGTTCCATCAGCCAATCCGAGACAAGGATCGACCGTCAGACAACCTCCAACAGAGGTATCGAAGACCAACCCATCCGGACAAGTCTTGGCTACGCTTACACCATCCTCACACTGGTAGTATTGGTTAGAATTTTGGGCTGCCCCTTGAAATGTGCTCCCCGCTACCAGGTCTTCACATCGGTCGTATGTCAGGCAAGGGTTCTGTCCGCTGGAATACAGCGTTCCATCTTTCGACTCATCGAAAATCGAATATCCCGTACAATAATCTAATTTCGAAATTCCACCATTACCATCACAAATCGCGTAGACTCTCGGGTGGAACTTTGATGTGACGGTGGATCTATTGAATATTTGGTCAAAATTATACCGGTTGAGACCGGCGATTGTCCCGCTGGCTTTTCCTTCGCACAGTCCTACAACCTCGCATCTTTGAGTTTGCGTATTCCACCTCCATTGATCGGGACAAAGAATTGAAGGTTCGATACCTCGTAAACGGAATCCTTGTTCATTTTCAGATTCAAGAAACCCATGATCACCCGCACTGTACTCGGTTCCGTCCAAATTAACGGGAGACTTTTCGATGGCTTTCTCATAAGCGCCACTCTCGTTGTTTCTACGATAAACGATGAACGAACCCTCTGCGGAAACGCGACCGGCGGTGAAGGCTGAAACATCTTCTCCGGATTTGTTGGGGAGAGCATTGAACAGTTGGACTGCGCGGTTGGCCGGCAATTGGGGTGCACCCAACAGCTTGGCCGAATAGTATATAATTGCAATGCAAACCACGACTATGATGATAGCCCATATATCGACCCGTATCATGACAAGCGACAAAAAGCAAATAATTTGATGCGAATATTGCGTGTATCAGAATGCTAGGGATAGGGTTCTTATCTTGTCTGTTTTTGTACGTTCTTTTGGCATTTTTGATTAAACCATTCAATAGCGGCAAAGCTCCGACTCTCGAACCAAGAAAGTTATGGATCTTCTTGCGAAATGGAGAAAAGCCAGTCACGCAACCGCAAACGTAGGCGGGGCGATTAGTGACCTACGCTTGGTGAATAGCTCCTTGAGCACCGTAGACGGTGCATTTCGCGCACTTCCCTACATCGATACTTTGGGCGTGGTGACTGTAAATGGGGTCCCCACTCGATCTGTAGAACGTGAAATACGTCGTGGTAACTTAAGAAATGCCTTATCAGGCATGCGTGTGAGCAACACGCTAAGCGCGGCCCAAGAGTCGAGCTTCAAATCTCTGATTCGCAACCAAACCCCCGATATTTTCGTAGACTCGATACAAACGCGCGCGAGCAGCGCTCGCACAGCAAATCCAGATGTGGCGATACCGGCCAGAACCACCGGAGCGGAACTGGAAGCATCCTTGACGCCGGCGGGCAAGGCAAAAGTTGAGAACGCTTGGACCAAAATAGTCGAAGCATCCAAAGGTGCAGTGGTCACCGGAGTATTTGTAGGCTTTGGCGTGGTGGTCGCGGCGACATTGTGGGACCAACTGAATGCTGCCACAAAGTCAAGAAACGGATGCTATCTAGTCCAAACGGTTAATAACAAAACCACAGCATGTAAAATTACCGGCAGATCGTGCGGTAGTACGGATCTGTCCACCGGCGTAACCGCGTGCGCGTCTGCAATCTTAGGCACGCTTGGCTATAACGCGTATTTGGCCGGTAGGCAATCTTTGACTAACACGGCGCTCGCGACGCGAATCACAACCGAAGTCGGTGTGACTCTAACAGATTCAAACACGAATCCACTATCCTTGACCGGACAACAATTGAGCGACCTAAATTCCTTGGCCAACTCCTTGACCGCCTCCGATTTTTCTACGGACCTTTGTACGTTGGCAAATAAAACATCGGGGTGCGTGGGTTGCGACCCCTCCGCCGGACTGGGCACACCGGAATATTGTGCGGCCGAGGGCCTCGCGGCAAATTATACCATTCAATGTGTTACAAACTCCACCATCGCCGACACCTTGGTCGAGGCTGCCACGGCAGCCGGCACATCTGTCCTAGATTCGATAACGGGAAGCTTATCTGGAGCTTCGGGCGGTTCCGGATCTATCAGAACCATAGCCATTTGGGCTGCGGTGATAATAGTGGTCGCGATCGTATTGGCCGTCGTCTTAAGATTGGTACAAAGTTCGCGAAGTCGTAGTGTCCAAGCCGCACAAGGTGGGGGAAGCGTTTTTACTTAATATTATTAAGGAACCTGCGTGTATTTAGATACAAGATGCAGGCAGATCATACCGTACCCATCCCAATCTACATACTGGGATTGCCGAAACCGGAATTGGGTGCAGTCATCAAGCATTTGATTCTACTCGATGCGGCAAGGCGTGGCTACAGCTCATTGTATAATTTAGATTGGAAACTACACATCGGTATATACTCTGCCGTGCGATACAGATTCACTTTTAATTTTGTACAAGAAACGGATATTGCTATTTTGGTGCCAAATCTTAACGCCTTGAAAGTGGTGCAACCAGACGACGAAACACATCATCCGCCACCGGCCAAGAAACCACTTTTATTTTTCGGCCCCGATGGATACGGCCATCCAGAACTTCGAGAAGAAGAAGACCGAGACGGTGAAGAAAAATAACACTAACTTGGAGCGAATGCAAACTCTTCAACGGTGGTACGATCGACTGGTCGCGGGGCCTGGGAGCAACTTTCCAACATCTTGCCGCGAATTGACTTGGGCAATGTCGTATCATTCCGATTCCTGGTTCAATTGGCAACCGACGAGTGCGGGTCTCGGGGAATGTGGAAATGTGTCTGCTGTTCGTGTATTGATGTCGTCCAAAAATAATCTGGAGAACGCCGATGTTCATCCACTCGGCGTACATTGCAGCGTGAGGCTTCAAAGCGAAAAATCGCAAGCTGTTTTGAATGTCAACGTCTACGAACCAAGGAAGAAACGTTTGACGTACCATTCACGCCGCAACTTCAAGCTGATATTTTATATTCGAAAGCAAAAGATCCAAAGTGGGTTCGAATAGTGTCGAAAAAAAAGAGGGACGACCGAATCGTGAGCGGTATGAGACTGGTGTCCGATGTGGCTGCACATGTTTGGTTATCGGAAAGCATCGTTGAGGTGTACGTGAAGAATCCCAAATGGCGAAGTATACTTCATCATTTGCAAAACGACGATCATGTGGAAAGAATTGTTTTTTGTTCGGATTGTAAAGAAATCAAAAAGATTTGCGACAAACCCACCAGCTTTTCTAACATCTTGGCCTTCTATTTCTGCTACATGCAGAACACGAACGATTTGTCCATAGAGACAAAGACCGACGCTCAAAGCTTGGTGGTGTACGTTACATTAGCGACCCTCTTGATGAACGTCGACAATTTGAAGCGACGGGGAATTGGACAACGCCAATCGAGGCGTTGAGCGGCGCAGATCCGCAACGCACCCTCAGGCGAATGGCGGACGATTTGGAACCAGCCACCGATTACGACAGGCGTCTGAGCTTCGAAGCCGAGGGCATATGCTGTCCCATCGACGAACATTTGCATCAAAAATCAAAAATTTTCTGGACTAAAGCGACGACACGTTTACTCGCTGGACAACGAGAGGGATGTCAGAGTAATCATGCAGCGCAGCTTGGTTGGAGGATTCGGTCCTCACGAGGTTGTAGTTGATGGATTTAGTTTAAGTTGATTGTATTGGGTTTAAATAAAAATTGATTTATCTCTATTGGCAAACGTTATTTTCCCATCCTTGATGCAAACGCACAGACCACAGCAGATTGTGGGTACAAAACTAGTATATTTTACGCACGAGTCACAATCGAGGTGATAACTTTTTGATATGTTTACTGGATATCTAATTTTAACACCTCCACATCCCATGTAATTCACCAAATATGGTTCATCAAACAATAAATTTATAGTTAAATCATCTTTAGATTCAGGATCCAGTAGTCTGATGGGTAAAAGAGATATTTTTTGCCCACCATGGGATTTAAACCATTGTGATATCGAATCCCCAGAAATGTTGTCGAATTCTCCTTCAATGCAATAGTATGCATTTCTTCCGTTCCATTCGGTGCACGATATTACTACTGATTCCTGGGCAAGTGCGGCAAATAGCATCATTGCCGTGGTCGCAGCTGCCGTAATGGTGAATAAATGCATGATCGTAGTTTACTTTCGAGTTAATAATTTCACGTCCTGTAATAATGTATATTTATGAAATATCATCGGGTGTGTTGTCTATTTGCTTGATTTTTTTCGTCACACCAACCATATCCGGCTTATAGCGACGTTTACGCTTTTTCCCAAATTGAATTTCTGGTACAACATTTTTCGTGCCAGCATCAACGTCAGACACACGTTCTTTATCCCCATCCGGAACCCCTCTTTCCATTTCATCTTCCAGATCAGAAAATGCCGAAATGGACGAGGATGATGATTCTTCATCCGAGGGTTTGCGTTCGGGTTCTCCCTCACTTACGACTGCCTCATCAGCAGCATTTTTGATTTTCAGAAGGGAATAGGGATCTACTACTGGCAAATCTTCCCATTTCTTAGTCTTCAAAAGATCACGTAATGTCTCTTCGGAGGGGGGGGTGTAGGTGTTTTTCAACTTGGGCCAGAGTTATTTCGTTTGGTTGTTCGGGTTCAAAGGCAACGATTGAGGGTGGGTCCGCTGAAGGTGGGACAGAGTCGGAGATCTGTTGTTGTTGCGGATTTAATGACGAATAATCGATTTCAAATTCAGATTCTTTCTTACTCTCTTCCACTGATGTGGCCAGAGCACCTATAGAATCGCTAAACAACTGCATCAGCATGTTCATTCCCACAGTCACCCACAAATTTGCGGGTTTTTTACTTTTATTTTTCGACGAATTAAGAATTGCCATGTACTCACTTTCGGAAACTTGCGTGTCGATATTTTCGGGCTTCAGGTAGTCTAATACTGGGAATTGTTTAATGAATTTTCCTTTGGCCATTTTCAAGGAACCCTTCACGATGTTTTTACCAATGCGTATCAAGGTGACTGTTGGTGCGGCAGCTGTAGAAACTTGATGAAAATTAATTACTTCATTTATGTCAACTTTACTTTTATTTTTCAAGAAAGACATAGCGTACTTGTCACGTTTTACATAAGCTATCATTAATTCTCGGATGTAGGCATCAGTCACATCGTCAGGTATAATGTCGGGATGGCCGGTGTCGTGGGGTGTGACAATATTGTCTGCCATTTTGTGTATAGTGTTAATAATTATGATATCTCTACCACGCGTCGATCTCACTTCATACACGGCCTACGTATCCAAATTAGATGCGGCATTGGCAGATGAAGAGCTATCCAAACTGATAAATGCGAATGCGTTACAAAATCTACCCTCTGTAACT